>NW_021320128.1:41064-165677 GCF_001605985.2 Dendrobium catenatum | reverse complement strand
TGTATAATTTTTAAATTTTTTAATAATTTTGTATTTTAAACTTTTAGCGGATAATATATTTTAAGTATACTTATATTAATATTTTTTAAACGAATTTGTTTGTGAGCTAACAAATCACAAATGTAAATATAAGAATTTTAGGTCCCCAAAAAAAATAATAAATCATGCAATTTGATGATGCGAGCTGATGACAAGTCTTGGGTGACATCAGCAGATGACGACATCTTCATTTTAAAAAGATTACGTTAATTTTCAATCGACGTTGAAGATTTACTATTGTAGCAGTTATGGTCCATAGAAGAAAATAGTGACGTAATAGGTTGAGTTTTAGCGAGTTTATTATTTATTTGTATTTGACTAGTTCAAAATTCTATCCATTTGAAATTGATTTATGTTCAAAATTATTGGTTAATATAATGTTCGAGTTAAATTCGTCTTAATATATCTTAATAAATTCGTTTAGTTTTTTTTTTTTTTTAACCCTAAACTCATTAGAAAATTCTCAGTTTTTTTTAAATAATAAATAATTCTAATTATATTATTTTTTTAGTTTTTTATTTATGTTTTCTTAAATATAAATCAAAATAACTTGAAATTTGCTTGAAATAACTTTATGCATATTTATGAGCTTTAGTAATTTTCCTAGATTTGTTTAAATTAATTTTGTTAATAATGAAAATAAAAAAGATTCCCAAAACCTTAAAAATCTAAATAAAATTTAAAAATTAATAAACTTTAAATTAAAACTAATCTTTCATTAAATTAAATTATTGAAAATTAAAAACAAAATAACAAACAAAGAATAATAGAGTGACTCGAGCTAAATATTACATTTAAATATTTTCCTACAAAACCTAATAAACCAAAACTATCTTAAGAATAAATATAGAACAAAAATAATAAAAATAATAATATTATTAAAAAAGAATAGATATAGAACAAATCTAAATTTCTTTTGATGATAAATTTTCACTAAAATTAAAATTTTGAAACAAAATAAAAATAATAAATCAACAAAACACAAAATTGAACAATTCAAAATAAATAGACAGACCTTAAAAAAAACAAACAGAAAATTTCAAGAGTTGTATTTCAGAAAATATTTTTATTTACTACTCTTAAAAAGATGTTCATATTAACATGCAGAAAATGTACACAATGAACAATTTTAAATGTTTAACGTATTTTTCAAACTTATATATATCATTACCTGAAAAACATTCATCAAACTCGTACATCTAGCCCGAATTTCAATGCAATTTTTGGATCAATTTTAATAAATTTATCATTAAAATTTATGTAATTTCAAAATCAAACATCAATGTCAATCTATTATAAATTTAAATAATAATAATAATAATAATTTTAGCACGGAGCAGAAAAAAAAAAAGCTTGGAAGAAAAATGAAGGCGACGATTTCCTACAGATCCTTCTCTGGAAGTTTGTGCAATACATTTGTAGACATGTAAGGCGATATGCATCCTCGTACCTGTATCAGGAAATTGCAGCGTTAGGAAACAGGTGAGGAAATTATAGATAACTTTGGCAATGCATTCAACTTAAGTTTAATTTGGGATAATTTTTTTATTATTTTTAAAAATAATTTTTTAATACAAAATTTTTAATTTAAAAAAAATTAATTAAAAATTTGTTTTAAAAGACAGTAAAATAAGTTGATAGTGAAACAAATTTAACAAATCATGAAATTGGTTCTTCATAAACTACTCAATCAACGCTTAAATAAATAATTATAGAAAAATTATTAGGTGCGGAGCTGGGTACCCAGCAGTACCGAGTGCCGGTACCTAGCGCCAAACAATACTTGTGCGGACGGTTCTCCCCGTCCGCACTCCGCACCTAATAATCTCTTCCCATCATAGACAAGGAATACCTGCAATAGACTGGTCGGAATTTCAATAAACCCTTGAAAGAGAATATCAACCTTCTCCAACTTGCATGGAGAAACAGGTGTAATCACATAAAGCATGCCTTTCTTGACATCTATGCCTCTTACAATACCTAGAAGATAGAATTTCAGATTAAATAAAATATATGTGGACAACATAACGAATATAGTTTTCTAGATCCCTTAAAACCAAGGATGGGTAAAAAGAGGCACAAGATTTCACGGTTGTAGACAAGTTTGTACGTGAAAAAGAATACTTAGTCCACTAAGTAGTCTATGTTTGTGAAAAACACAATAAGTTTCAGATAAGAATTCACAATCTCAATTTGAATAGAATGGAAAATTTTCTGAATATGTTAGACAAATCACACACCTTTAAGCAACTCATGCTTCCCACAACATTGAAAATGGCAATGCACAATATACCATTTCAACTAGAGTTACTAGCGCACCAGTTAGTTCTTGTGTATAATTTGAATAGAATGGAAAATTTTCTGAATATGTTAGACAAATCATACACAAATTGTAACTTAGATTAGCTCATATCATAACAGGACATCACACTCCATTTGTGATAAATTTTATCACCATAGAATATGATGCTATTTATGAATCGACCTCCTTCATTCAATCCTACTGAGTGCAGCAAAAGGATCCTTCAATGCTTGGAAGAGTATGAGAAAACATAATTAAATTTCAAAAAAAAAAAAAAGGTATTCAACAAGATGAACTGTAACCTGACGGATTTGCTATATATTGCATCTAAGAAAGACCTAGACTATCTTCTTCATGTAATTCAAAACATAAAATTAATATTTTTCCTTAAAACCTAAACCTGATAATAGAGAAGACATAACATAAAGCTCATTTGGTTAATTTAAGTTAGAAATGAAATTCTGAAAAATGATGATCTTTGTTAAATTCATCATTTGTTATACGAAATTGGACATTTGGATTGATTTCAAACTCCACAAGTCTTCTCAAAGCTCCCCAAAAAATAAAAATTTCAATCCAAATAAGTGAAAGCAGAATCCTTACTTTTCTAAGCATGTTTTACATCTGCGAGCAACCAAATGAGACATGAAAAAAGTTCCCTAATGCACAAGGTAAAAGATGCGCATACTTGATTTCACACTGCAGTAAAAAGTAACTAATATTACCAAGTCCAACACACCAAGGTGTGCACCGCGCTGACGATGTGGGCACAGTAGAGCTAGCAGCTAAGCCAACTATTGTAGCATTTAAACTGTAAAAAACCTCATGTTTTGGAACCTGAAATGCGAAAGAATATGAATATCACTTCCAGATGTATAAATACTCATATACAAAGTTTTTGGCCATACTTTTTACCATAAGAGCTTACTATAGTATGAAGCTGAAATGCTGTATACTTAATTCAGAAGATTTTCAAGAAAGACAAAATTGTACCTGAATATTCCAGCAAGGGTAAAACAAATTATGAAAATAAAAACATTAAACTATTAGTAAAGTTTCTAGCACGACTTAAAAAATGAAAAGAGAACACAAGGCCTTAAACTTACAGATTTTTTACCACCTTTATTTTTTTCTTTTTTTGGAAAACCAGGGGCAAAAGCCCATATATTAATGAAAAAACAATTAGAGTGTAAAATAGGAAAAACCTATAGCATAAGAGAAGAAACAAAGGAATACAAAAGAAAATCCCTCAACCCGCCAAGAAAAAAGGCTGGGAGGGATCAAAACCAACCCGACTCAGAGAAACCAGGCACGACCTCAGTCATCAAAACCTCAGTAATAAGGCATCCCGAATAACATAGGCAACTCTGATTTCCAAAAGGCCAAAACAAGCAGCGAAACCCGTCCAGCAAAAACACAAAAGAGCACAGTGGCTATCACAGAGCCCCAGCAGCAGTTGAATAGAATCCATTCAGCAAAATTCAATGGTTGCCACAAGGGCCATCCATAGATAGAATGGGAGGATCGGCCAAAGCATAGTCGGTGAAGCCAAAACATCCAAAAAAAATGGTTCAAGCAACCAATCAAAAAATTCCCGATATTAAAAGATTGCAAAAACACTTCCATATCATATCTTTCGATTCCAGCTCTTCACTTTGAGAAGAATAGCAAAATTAATAACATGCCTAATAGAATTAGGAGAAGCCCAGGTATTAGAGAAACGATGGTTGTTTCTCTCCCTCCAAAGATAGTAAATAATACACCTGATCGAAAAGAAACAAAAGTTTTTCTCCAAAATATTGAACTGCTGAAAATTGTCAATATAATCATAAATCTGGGCCAGATTAGATCTGAGGTATAAAGAGTTAAGCACAAGAAGAGTCGCCTTGAGGGTCAAAAAGGAGTAATCACATTCAAAGAACAAGTGAGCATGACTTTCCAGCAAATTATGGCAAAAAGAGCAAGCCGGCTAAACATGGATCCATGGCTTAAAATTGTGCAATATGAGGCTCGCCTTGAGGCCCGCCTTTGCGCAATTCCATAAAAAACGCCTCGATGCTTACGCCTAGAGTTTTTTTTATGAGGCTTGCGCCTCAACTTAGTTGAGGCACACCTTGAGGCCCGCCTCGCCTCGCTGGCATGAGGCTTACGCATCACGCTATATATATTAAAACTTACATAAATCTTGAAGTAAATGCCCGACATTGGACTCTATAGGAGAGGAGGAAGGGGAGAGAGCAATTCATCATAATTTGAATTATGATTCAAATGAATAACTCCTTAGTGATGACAGTGTTGATGACTTATGAGTTCTTATGTGATATGTCATTGTTATTTATTTTTGAAAATTTGAATTATATGTTAATGAAAAGAATACTGGGATTTGGGAAAGATAGAATTTTGAGTTGAACTATATTTCATGTTGTCTTATTATTAGGATATTTTGATTTCACTTCATATCTTATATTTTTTTTATGTTTTATATTATTCACTCATTAGTATATAAAAAAATTATCATTTTATGTTTACGCAAAGCCTCAAAACGCCTTGAGGCTTACGCCTCGCCTCACGAATGAAAAAACGCCTCAATACCCGAATACGCAATTTTAAACATTGCATGGATCCCCCTATTGATTAATAAATCTGCAGTTTTTAACTTCCCAATCATAGCCATCCAAGGGTAGCAAGCATATATAAGAGAATGCTTTTTGTGCCAAATGAATTTAAACCAATGGACCTCCTCTAAGTGAGAAAAAAATTGATAAGTGAAGCCCCTGAAAGAGGGTCGAGAAACCCATTCCAGAGAATAGCCGATTCGCCATGAATCCTTATCTCTTTGATAGTTGCACTTATAGAAATCAGATTAGAATCGGGAAGATCCCGCTGATTATGACTAATAAAATCCTTCACCAGTTTATGGGAAATCGAAGAGAGAATAATGCATTGAGAGACTGAATTCTTGTTGAGCCAAGGATCCCAAAGCATAGAAAAATTACAATCAGGGACAACCAAAAGGGAGAAACAATTTTTAATTTTCTCAGCAGTGGCATAAATCAATTTCCAAGATTTGGAAGGATTGGCAGGGGTCGTTTCCAAGGCGATTCATATTTCGCTTTAAACCAAATGCTCACGAAAGAATTAAACTTATACATGCGGAATATAAAAGAGCAGTTAACTCCATGATAAAGAGAATCAAAAGAAGGGATGCCCAAACCACCAAAACATTTCGATTTTGTTGTATGTTTCCAAGCAATTAAATGAAATTTCTTGTCAATAATATTGCTAAGATAAAAAAACCGTGAGCACAGTTTAGAAATCACCAATGGCAAGCTTTAAGAATGATGGATCCTCTAATCCAATACGCAATAGTATTTGCTATAGTGAACTTCAAAAATTTTACTCTACCAGCAAAAGAGAGACTTAACTTTCCAACCTGCAAGTAGAGCAGTAATTTTGCTCAATAGAGGTTGGAAGTGAGTAAAATTTAATCTATTGGGAGAGATCGGAAGGCCCAAATAAGTGAGGGAGCAATCCACTTGGGAAATGCAAAGATGAGCACATAAATCACTGGCCTGCAGGACGTTTCTAGAGAAGATAATGGAACTTTTAGATGGGTTGACGTGTAGGCCAGAGGTCATCCCGAATTTCTAAAGACAAACATTCAAGCTGATAGCATTATGCTGCGAGGCAACACCAAACACTAAAAGATCATAAGCATACATCAAGTGGTTTATGTAAACATCTTTACAATGAATGCCTAAGAAGTGGTGAGGTAAGAGGTGCCCGTAAGAATGTTCGAGGGACCATCCATGACAATACAAAAGAGGAGAGGAGAAAGCATGCAACCTTGCCTCAGCCCAGAAGTAGATTTGAAAAAACCTTCCAACGATCCATTCAGGCAAATGGAGAAATAAACATATGAAAAGGAACCTTTTATCCATTTGATGAATAAAGGAGGGAACCTTTATGCATAAGTCTATTAATAAGGAAATCCCAAGAGCCCAAGTCAAATGCTTTATTTATGTCCAGTATAGCACAAAAACATTTATGATAACCTTTGAATTCTCTGAGAATCTCCGAGGTTGTCTGAAGAACACCTATTGGAGATGAAGCCAGATTGTGTATCATTGATGATGAGAGGTAAAACAATTTTCAATCTATTGGCAACGATTTTAGCAACAATTTTGTAAAATGCATTGCACAAGAAAATCGGTTTGAAGTCAGAAATGTTGGAAGCATAAGAACATTTGAGAATCAAAGTGATGCTCGTAGCTTTCACACCACTAGGGAAAGAACCATTAGAAAAAAAAATTTAACCGCGTTAAAAACATGAAAACCAATTATATGCCAAATCTGTCTATACAAAGCAAATTTAAAGCCATCAGGCCCAGGAGGGCTCTTTTTCTTCAAAAACCACATATTTAACCTCCTCAATAGTCACCGGAGCAATTAGAAAATTGCATAAATGAGACTGAATCTATTTTCCATGAGGTATGTCCATAGAGTGAGTTAGGTTAGGACTGGGAAATTAAAAAGATCTTTGAAGTGATTAATAATTGCAGTTGAAACTTCAGGAGGGGAGGTAAAGTGGCCAGCAGGAGTAGAAATCTCCTTAATGTGATTATTGTTTTTCCTGGATCTAAGCTTAGCATAAAGAAAACCCAGGTCATCTTCTCTATTAGTAAGCCATCTAGCTTTCGCACGTTGGAAAATCCAGGAGGACCAAGAAAATTGTAAAACAGCAAAGTTATCATTGATATTCTTTATAGAGCTATTTAACTCAAGATCTAAAGGCTGAGACTGAATAGCCAAGAGGTATTGTTGTTGTTTACTCTTTAATTCCATAATTGCATTAGAGAGATAGTTCGAAGAATCCCAATTTTTTTTTCCTTTAAGAGCTCTCTTATGCAAACTGTGATAAAAAATAATAATAGGACTCCCAGATGATCTATTAGCAAAGGCAAAAATAACCTCTTCCCAAAAACCATTTCATATGAATCCAGTAGTTTTTAAACATGAACCTAGTGACAGTCGATTTGTTATGGGAAGCCATGAAGATTAATGGAGAGTGGTAAGAACCAGAGGGGGAACAACCTTGTAGTAAGCATTATGAAAGTTATCAAGCAACATAGAATTTACCAAAATTATATCAAGTTTGATATGTATAGGATTAAACACTCTTTGATTAAACTAGGTGTAAAAAAGACCTACCGAAGCAAGATCTTGTACACCACAATTAAAAATAACATTGTTAAGATTCCCCAGTCTACCAGCAGATAACGTAGTTCCACTAGCTTTTTCGGATAAAAAACCTACAACAATTAAAGTCACCAAGAATAATCCAAGGATGATCCCTAGTAGGGATTAAATCATTCAGTTGATTCAAAAGTCTTCTCCAGTCATCCATATTATTAGCTGCATAAATAACTGAAAGGTAAATAGGGGGCAAGAGCCCGTAGAGAAAATACCGTGGATGATTTGAGGAGTAACAAGGGTGGCAGAGAAAGAAAAAACAGAAAAGTCCCATTTTAACCAAATCCTACCAGGGTAGAAACCCTGAAATTATTGCAACTACCTTCATTTTCAAAAAGCAAGTGAGAGTTAAGAAACCAAGGATCTTCATCAACCGGATGGAAAATTTTAGCTTCCAGGATATACAAAAGTTTCAGATTATGCGTACTGATCAACGATTTACAAAATCACACCTTGTTGGGGTTGTTAAACCTCCTAACATTCCAACTGGCAAAAGGCAGGAAGGATATTAAGTCCTAGTGGATTTGGCCTTCTTGGCCGATTTGGCTTTAGGGGGTTTAGTCTTGGATGGAGATTTGGGGTTAGAAGTTTTAAGCTTAGAGGAAGAACCTTTATCCACATTCTCTAAACAGAAGAAATAGCCGTTGAATTAGAGAGGTTAGGCGAATCATTGTCCCCCTGATTATCCAAAAGGTTTTGAGAGCAATGTTCATCTGTTTGCAGAGTGGCAAACATGTTGACTAGAGGAATTTGGGTTGTAGGCTTAAGGACTTGGAGAGCAGGTTGTTCTGAGGATGAGGAATCCTCAGTAGGGAAGTTTAAATTGGGTAGCACGGGATCCTTGTTAGTGATGGAGATAGAAAGAAGAGAGAGCGCAGCATTCAAGGGAGGGGAAACGTCGGTGAGAAATTGAGGAGCCGGAGAACCAGAGTAGGAGGATGAGAAGTATGTGGGAGACGGTTGGGAGGAGAGGATGGCTTGAAAGAATGGTCTGGTGGGGCGAGACCTAGGTTTTCGGTTAAAGCTACTACCCCTGGGTTTAGAAGGTTGTGGAGGAAGAATGGGTTAGAATTGGAGGGGCAAAGGGAGAAGGGGTGTATCAGGGAGCCGCAACCATCACATTTAGATGGTTTCCAATCATAAATCACATTGAGAATCAAGTCTTCCCCGTCAATTTCAAGAGGAATTTCAAAAAGAAGAGTCTATAGAGATTTGTACACATACCCTGGCGAACGTAAGGCGAATTCGCATAGCATTAAGGGAATCCACATACAAAGGAATACCGATGTAGCTTACAATTCTTGAAATCCCTGTTGGAGTCCATAAAGCCAACGGGAGGTCGACGATTTTGATCCAGAGTAGAATAGATGTTGATTCCTCCCTCTTAGGTTTGAACTTAGGTCACCAACGTTGTAGAATAAAAGGCTTTCCGAGCAGGAACCAGGGGCCGCCTTTCCAGACCATCTCCAAGTCTTTCAAGGATGTGAACTTCAGGAGGAAGAACCCATTAGCCAGTGAGAGCAAAGAAAAAGAACCTTTGAGCTTCCAGAGCTTTTACATGGCAGTAAGGAGTCTCTCATAGTATGGACAAGGGCCAAGCAAATAGCCGACCAAGGATGAGGTCCAAAGAGAAGTAAGCCCCGAGAGATCATCGGCAGAGAAGGAAAGCTTCTGGCTGGCTAGGAGAGATAAAGGAGACCAAGAAATCAAGTGGTTTTGAGGCAGGGGCCGATAGTTTTTGACATAAGTTGTAGCCTTAGGCGGACGGGGAGGACCAAGAATAGAAGAGTTGGGAAGAGGGGGAAACTCATCTAAGTTGAGAGCCATCAGGTGAGGGAGAGACCCTCCCTGACGGAGGAGGAGCTCAGCGACGCGAGATGGGAGCACAAGCACAGAGGGGAAACACTAGCGTTACCGGCCCAATTTTGCTTGATATCTAGGGTTTACTATACACTGATAAGTTGCATGTGTAGAAGTCAAAGACTGCGCACAGCTTACACGTGCGGACCTGGTTCCCTGGAGTTTTCCACTTCACCCTTCCTCACTTCAGTAAAACTCCATTGCCTCTCAATAAGACTGCGCACAACTTCACTCCTTGAAGTTTTCCACTTCACTGACTTATTTCATCTCAAACATAACACGGGCATTAGTTTATCAGTAAATGACACGTTCTGACGTAAGTTCAGTAAAAAGTTAAGATGCTCTGTTAAGCTCTATACCAAAAACTGCTTCCAACAACAACAAAAACAACATCAAGCCTTTATCCCACTACGTGGAATCGGCTACATGAATCCTTTTTCTCCATTGTGTCCGATTAAAGGTCAAATTCTCGTTTAAATCTAATAAAGAAAGGTCATTCCTAATATTTTCTAACCAAGTCTTTTTAGGTCCAAGCTCAATAAAAATATAATATCTAGTCCTTGATGGTCCATGTCAAATTATTCTTCATAAGCAAAAAAACAACGTACTCCAAAATTCTGTCGACCTTTAAATTCTCTAAGGCTCTGAGACATACTCAGAAGTCACTTGTCCAAGTCATTCTCCAAAACTATAGGCAAATTAGAGAAGAAAACAAGCAAATAAACACTGAGAGGACAACCAATTACTAAACAATGCCATCAACCACTTGGGAATGCTGAAAAAAAAAAATTCCTGGTCCGCACAAAGGGCAGCCGTCATCACCACTAGTCTTATCCTAATGACATGGGACAATTAAATGTATAGGATTCATAATGTAATTAGGGAGATGCAATGAAATTAAATCACACAAAAGAAATTAGGATTCGCAATTCAAAGAGTACTAAATATGCAAAAGCTCATTTTGTTTAGTTAACTAACTAGATAATACAAGAATTCGAAACAAAAAAAACAACTCAACAATCAGTTAAATCCAAAAAATTAATGAGAAATTCGAACTATAAAAGATCAGGAAGCAATTGAATCTCTACACTACAATTTAAGTTTGAAGAAATTATCAAAAATTTTAAAACGCAACAAATCAGTGGCAGTGAAAAACTTCTACACCACAAACTACATCTCAATTATATCAAATTTGACCATAATAAAAAAAACGTTTACAAAGCTAATAAAAACCTCATTAGAACAAAAGATAGATAAAAGAAAGATATCACCAAAATGAAGATGGTTTAGGTCTCACATTGGCACGAGTTTTACCACCCTCAAAACATAATCACTCTTCCAACAAGTAAGCATAAAATTGGAAACTATTAGACCGGCCCAGGAGGGGTCAGTTCGGCAGGTCCGAGAGGGACCGGCCTAGGTCTATACTATGTGGAAGCTTGGTTTCGCCAGGCCAAGCCCACCCCCTTGTGGTTGGCGTCCACGCACTAAGGAAGAGAGAGAGAGAGAGAGAGAGGAGCGAGTGAGTGGGAAAATTGAATTGGAGGGACGCTCTGGAGTTTTTACTTTGTATTGTTTGTTTTTAATAGTTGTTTTCATTGTAGGGTGAGGGTAATGTTATGTTTGGCTGAATTTGTATTTCTCTTTTAGTTTGCTTGGGCTCTAGCTGTCATCTAGTGAATAAGAGAGCCGGATCTTCCTCTCGAATTGAAGATCCATTGTATCATATTTGTTTTCCTCCCTTTCATCAATTATCAAGTTTCCCTAATGTTTTGCCACCAAATTTCGCTATATTTATGTTTTATCTTGCTAAAATTCCAAATTTCAAGTAAGATTCTTTCAATTTCTACAAGTATTTCTTATCAAATTGGTATCAGAACGCTTTCTTGGGCGGGAAAACAAGTTATCTTCATTGTTTTTGTGATTGGAGCCTAAATCCATATAATGGCAGCAAAGAAGATGGAACAACTCAAGGCCGGAGTAGAGAAAAAATATTCCGGGGTGGATGGAAAACTTTCAGCCATTCAGAACCGCTTTGAGAACTATGAGAGATGATGAAAAGGATGCTTGAGATGCAATTGAAAGAATCACCAGCAATTTCTAGGGTGGAACCACGAGGAGAGGAGATTCAAGAGGATGGCGATGAATTGGAGAGTGTTTCCATCAAGGACCGCCACGTGGGGCCCCGTTGATCGGCGAATCGGGTATTCCAAAGGGAGGACAAAATGAAGGAGGGAAGTCGACCCCTTTGGGAGACTACCCAGGCATTGGGAGAGGTGAAAGGGTATGGTTGGGGGAAGCCATGGGGTAAAAATCAATCAAGGGAGAAAGGAATGGAATCACACAACCACTACACTGGAGGAATCAATGAGGAAAGAAACCATTGGGGCATTCATGCAAGGGCAAGAAGCTAAAGATGTAGGTCTTTGAAGGGGAGGATGCTCAGAGTTGGGTGTACCTGGTGGAACGCTAATTTTCCATCAACTAGTTGACCGGAGAGGAAAAACTCACGGCGGCGGGTCTTGGAAGGGAAAGCCCTAGCCTAGTTCCAAAGGAGGGAGGCTAGGTATCCGATCTCTCCCCTCCCCTAATAAATTAATAATTTTTCTCTCCCCTCTCCTAATAAATCATTAATAAAATGTAAAAACTCTATGCAACAGATCCTATCTTTTAGAATATAATGTTAGCATTACAATTATGAGCCTTAGGACTTGTAGGTTAGTGATTTCTGCAGTTTAAAGGCACTAACCTACACGTTTCTTTAAAATTAAATAATCAACATGAACACTTTAAAACATAAATAAAAAAAACAAATTATCAAGACTTAAACTCAAATTAAAAACACCCTTTTTCCCATTTAATAAACAGTCACTTTCAAATAAAGTAACTTAAACAATAATCCCTTTTCACATATCAAAGTCGCACAACCTTCTTCACATATTATAAATCATTTGCTAGGACAACCAACTCTAGTCTAGACTAGGTCGGTGGTTGATTTGATATGATTTCGGATGCTTTGCATCGAGAGCATCCTATGTTTATTTATTTTTCAGGACTCTGAATATCGTATAAATTTCAATTTATGTTGGCGCACCTTAATCTCTTATAGGTTGCATTAGATTATTAGGTTCTTATACACCTACATTACACTCTTTTATTATATCTGCTCTTACATTGCTTTTATTATATTACAAGAGTCAGTGTAAAATGTACCTAGAATATGATATTTGTAAGATGTCAAACAATTGTAAATATTTAAAGATATTTGCTTATATATATATATATATATATATATATATAAGGCTCCAAAAGATAATTAACTCTCCCTTAGAGGGCATTCTCTTTTGGAATTTTATAAGAAGAATCAGAGCAAGAAGATGATAAACAGGTACAACTAAATCTACATATTTCATAGGTATAGAAAATCATATTTATTATGACAGAGTCTGTCCACCTTACTTTTCAATAGACTCTGGGTTATACAAATTTTTATAATAAATGAAAAAAATATATTCTACATTGCTATACTTTCAGACATTGCATCATATACATGCGTTGCATTCATATGTGGTGATAGATTGCATTAGAGGGTAGTCCTTTTTATAGGCTTCTTTTGGCGTATATGTTTCGGACTTTGTAGGAACATGTATACTAGTTTTACAATGATATTGTAGTGGTACATATATACAAACACCTTTATCCTAACATGCATACATGCATGTATTTTACTTTCTGCAATGTATAAAAGCCTACCACACGAGCCAACAAGAAGGTATGAGGGGCCCAAGTGAAGAGGTTGTCATAGTTTTCCTATGGGCTAGGGCCATTATGCTGCCAGATTCTTCTAAAAAATCCGGACTTAGCACTTAGACAATTTAATTTATGTGAAAAAGATAAAACTTAGAGCTTTAGTGAGTCTTCTCGCTATAATAATTTCAACTTAAATGTTAAAGTATTTATCTTGAGTCATTTAATTCAGTGTCAAACCAGCTCATTGCTTCCTTAGGGATAAAAATTATCTTCTCTTGCATTGCATTAAGATGACTGATGTGTGCATTAAGGTTGTTATCTGGCAGTGCACTCCAAGCAAGTGAAATTTCAGGTGTATTTGCACCTCACAAACTTCCTTTATGAAGGATTTTTTTGACCTTTTAAAATAAATTTTATAAATTTAAAATAAATAAATAAATAAAGTATTTTCAAAGTGATTGATTGAAGCTTTTAAATAGTTAAATAAAAAAAATAATAGATATTTTAAATCTAATATAAGTATAGTCTTCACTTTAATAAAAAAATTTCTCCTCTGAGATCTAACTAACTGCAAAGGCTTGCCTCTATGAAAACCTAAGGACCTAAATTAAAATAAATTGTCTTAGCTCTCGAAGCAGTTGAAAAATTCTTTGGAAGCAAATTAAAGCTAATCATTAGTTAATTTCATTTTCAAAACGATAGGTAAACGCGAATTTTATCCTTCAGGATGAATTAATATTCCCTATGCTGAGTTTGATTATGAAAATATATTTGTTTCTCTTTTAAAGTCAATAGTATAACATTAATCTATCTCTCGAGGTATTATAATGTCAGCTATGCGGATTTGATTAAAAATTTACTATAGAGAATTAGTGGTCATGCCATTTATTTTGTACACACTCCTCAACATGTAATAATTCAGTGCTGACCCGCATAACTCACCAATTAAAGACAACTCCAAAGAATTCTCAATCAACATCCTTTGAAGAGCTTACTAATCATTCACTATATACACGTTGGTCGCCTTCTTTAACTTATTCATTTTGTATCTATCATCACATAAGATTCCTTTTGTCAGTATTCGATGTATGATTTTCTCTAATCTACTACATCGATAAATGTACATTACAATATATTGACCATCAATGCGCATTTCAAGCTTTTGTGCTCCTGTCAATATTAAGTCAATTGTCAAAAATTGACTTTGCAATCTTAAGTTATATACAAATTAACCAATTTTATTCTGGCATACCAAATCTTAAACTTCTCATATATCTTTGTTGCATGCACTATGAAACATCTAATTTATAGTAAATGAAAAGTTCAATGGCTTGAACACCACTTAAACGTACAGTCTTGAACAAACAATAAGTAAAATAAAATTTAAAAAAAAATTAATGAGTGGGGATGACCAATATCTGAAGAACACTGGAGAAACTTTGAACATATAGGCCAACACATTATTGCATCAATATGCATCATCAAAGTATTCACACTCAGATGACTATGATATTGTTACATACTATAAGAAGTTCATGGGTCATGGTAAACGATAAAATAAGATATGCACACCTTAATATTAACCAGAAAATATCCAGCACCTCTCCCATCATTTAAATGGCACATAATACTTATTAAAGATTAGGAAAGCCAAAAAAAAAAAACTTCTACTGACCTGACAATAGAGATGCATAACTTTTACTTGAGAAAAGTGAATTTGATAAGGAGGAATAGAAGCCAACGCATGGGCAAGCTCCTTGTTAGTGCTGATGTTTAGACTGCTAGAAAAGCACCGCTTGAAATAGTCAGAAAGTCTAAACTCTCGCATGCTATGTGCATTTTTTCGCATTAACACCCTACAAAAGAATATGATATACTCAATTACATATAAAAGATAAAATGAAAAATGGTAATATCCCACTGATTCAAAACTTACTATAACATCGAAATACGATAATATATTTTTTTGCCACTTTTTGAACAAGCTGGACTTATGAATTTATATAAAAAAAGTATGCATATATCAAGATGAAACAAGCTAGAAAAAAAAACATTTGCATAGATTTGGTTGAGTTCATGGAAAAAATTATGCATTTATTGTACCTTTTTATTTTTTAGTTGTAAATGCCTTACTAAATTATGGAGCCATTAACAATTAGGGTGTTTAACAATTTGAAAAAAAACCGATTTGACTCTACCTTAAGATTGGTAAAAATTCATTCGATTTGATCTTAAGCTCAGTTGGGTTTGTTTGTATGCCGGCTTGATCAAACTTGATTTGAGCTAGACACAATTAATGTCAATTCAACCCCAATTTCAGATAAAATCAATTTAATCTTAATTGATTTTTTATGTCCTAATATAAATTATTAGTCCAACATGCATACATGCATCCAATCAATAGATGCATATCGATATTAATTCAAAACAATTACATAACCATATTTTTATATGCACACTCCTAAATACATGTTTTACATGATAAGCATTTCAATTAAATCTTGAACTAACTCAATTTGATCTAGGCTTGGCATAATTCAAGTTCAATCAACTTACATCTGGCTTGTTGACTTTAATTTGAGCTCAATTGTCTAAAAACTGATCTGATTTTCTATGGATATTTGATCTTTGATGTAGATTCACACCCTTATCAACAATGGATTTGATCATGCATATCATAGTTATTTCTTATGTTTATTATGCCCCTTTTACTTCAAGTTCAACTAAAAAATATATATTGTGGTTATAGACATTTTCAATTAGCAAACACCCTTTGAAAATGCAAGGGAAAAATTACTACCCTGAAGAATTGATGGGAACTAAAAAAATTTATATCAAAAGAATTATTAAAAATATTATAGAAGTAATGGACAAGTTTATAGAAAAAGATTATATACATAAATAAAATCATTATCATAATATCAAATAAAATAATTAGCTGTGAATAACTTAATGATTTTTTAAGTTTATTTATAAAATCTTCATAAAAAAAAAAGATTCAATAGTTATCATGATGCTTTTGTTATTCGTGTTATTATATCATAAACAAACAATAAAAAATGATTTCAAATGAGTTGGTGGTAGAGTACTAGAGTTTGGGTTCGACTCAATGTTAATGATATTGTGGATGGAGGTGCAAGGGTTTTATGTAGCTAACCAGTAGCTGAAAATGATTTTTTTTGGACATAAATCAATGTTGTGCCAATTGTTGAACTGTTTAGTGGCAACGACTTGGGGGGATATGAGTGATGGTTTAGGATGGCTTAGAGGCGATGTCAGTGTAGCTCATGATGTTGAGATGATCCGGGCCTCTAGATTTAAAATTCAATGGATAAGAAAGTAGGAGTAATGTTTATTGAAACTCAAAGATTTTGTGGTTTCTATTAAAGTAATTATGCAATGATGTCATTTGTCTCAATCTTATATGATAAATATAGAATGTTTATTTAGGTCAAAAACCAAACATATATCTTATGCAAAACTCATGAAAATGAATCTAAATTTGTACTTTTTGGGTGCTAATGCATCCTCCAAAAGCAATACACTAGATATTTTACAATTCCAGTGAAAAGTATGAAATAATTTGCTAGGGTATTAATTGATATGTGATGCAGTCAAGGTAGGGGCAGATTTGGAGGGATTTTTTATCTTCCCATGTGGTTGTTTGGTCTTCCCCATGATTGGTTGTTGGTCTTCCCCATGTTGGGTCCATTTTTCCCTGCTGTTGGCTGTTCGTGTACTGTTCCTTGCTGATTCCTATGTGAAAGTGTTTTAATGAGGGCTATTTTGAAGGATTTCTATTGGCTATTTTGGGGGCACATTTATGTGGTCTATTTAATGCAATTTCTCCTTCTTTCTCATATAAATAATGGCTAATTCCATTTGTGGAATGGAAAGAGGGAGATTTGTGATGAATTTTTGGAATGTGAAACCTAATGATTTTTAGTTTGCGAGCTATCCTATTTTGGTGACTTCTATATATTTCTTCTCTCAACGGTTTTCATTCCACCTGTGTTTTTTTTCTCGAAACTTTGATTAATAGTAAGTTGAGTTGTGTCCAGGTTTTTATTACAAGTTGTAAGTTGTGTTTCTTTTTACAAGTTGAAAGTGGAGTTGTGTCTTGTGTCTGTTCTATTATAAGTGTTGTTGTGTCCTATTTTTATTTATTGTGTTTGTTTAAGTTATATTGAAAGGAAGTGACTATTTGCATACCTAGTGTTCTCTTACTTGGCTTTAGAACTTAGGTTGCATCAATATGTGATGCAATGTAATTTATTCTGATGATGGTGAAAAGAAAATAATGGTAAGCTAAGAAGTCACCTACAAGTTATGCACCAACTTGACTTAATTTTTCTGATTAGGTTTAAAATTGAGAATAAATTTGCTACAAAGAAGTCGTATGCTTTGACGGCAAATGACAAGATAACTAGTTGACATACTTTTGAAAATAAAATAAAAGTGATTTGTCTTCAAGAAAATAATTTAAAAGGAAAAGATCTATAGATATTATGGAAGGCTATAAATTAATGTATGTTGAGAAGATTAATAATAGTAATTTAGTAAGATTGCAGTGGATATAGAGTTGAAAGATGTTAGTTGTTGTGGTGAATATTGATAGTGCTAGGGAGTTTTCTATTTTGCCAAGTATTGTTGATGGCATTATTTATTTATTTTATGTCTATGCTCCCAAATTTGGTTGAAAAGATACTTTGATGACCAAATTTTTGTAAGAGAAGGATTAACTCTTATAAAATATGCCCATGGAAGAAAGGGTAATATATTGAAAGTGATTTTAATATACATATAATATTTACTAGAATGAATTATTAGAGGATTCATGATTAGCATGCAATAGGACATAGAAATGTGATGGAAGAAGTTTTATTTGATTTTATACTAGTAAATGTGCAATCGAGAATAAATATAAAATAAAATGAGAGGACACTTAGTATTACTTTCAAAAGTGGAGTCACAAAATCTCAAATGGGCTGCTTACTTTTTTTGCTCAGAATTACAAACTATTTTCTTAGGTAAGATTATATGATGATTCCGAATGTAAGACTACACAACATAAAAGGCTGGTTATAGATATATATCTTAGAATTATGAAGAAAATAATGAAAGGAAATAGTTGGTCATAGTTTAAATTATGAAAGTTATAATATAAGAAATAATTAATCTTTCAAGATAGGTTGCTAAGAACAATAAATTAGACTTCTTTAATTGAGCCAAACTTGAGATAGGATGGCTAGTTATCGTAAGAAGACTTTTATAAAAAATTTAAAAGATCTAGAAATAGTTTATAAATCGGTAATGAGCCTGTTTGGTAAAATGAGGAGATGCAAAAAAATATTAATGGTGAGAAATGTATTTTTAAGTAGTAGCTAAAGTTAGATACTATTTGGGCCTATAATTATTATTAGTAGTTAGGAATCTTGTTTGGAGGGTAATAAGCAAAGCAGATGCCACAACTTATCATTATTTATATAATATGATAAATAACAAGGAAGAAAATATGAGATATATAAAATAGTTTAAGACAAAAAGTAATAAATCTAGAAACTTGGTTAAGTTAGACGCATTACTAATGATGTTTGTAGGATCTTAGTCAAAGATGAAGATATCTTAGGAAGATGATAATGCTCTATTTTGAGAAAATGAGAGTTTTAATGAAGAAATCGTTTTTGAAAAGAATAATGAGGTCTGTTATAAATTAATTTGGAGAAGTGAGATGAAGCTATTTTTGATGAAGAAGCCTGAAGATTAAGCTTTAGGTCTTGATAATGTACTTTACCTATTGAGATTCAAAGAGTTAGGGTGATATACTAGTGGTTTGCTTAGCTTGGATCTTTTCAATGGACTTTTGTTGATTAAGTTTGGGCAAATAGTTGAAGTAGAAGAATTTTATATCAGTATTTAGAACAAATTGATGTCGAAGATTATGATAATTATTAAGCAAAAAATGTGTTAAAGTTGGATGATGCTATTTAAAATATGCATGATGGGATTTTTTATTTATATTAAAAGTAATTGTGGAGTTATTATTGAGATTCCAATCATAATATTATATTTGTAGATTATATAATTGTAATTGGTGAGACCTCAATTGAAATAACTTAAAAAAGTAAAATATTGGTTAAAATGTTTGGAAGATAAGATATCTTAGGATTAATGAAAGAATGATTGTGCGTTTGGTTTGATGTGCTACTGAGTGTTATATTAATAAGTATTAACCAATGTTACTAGTAGATAAAGCAATAGATGGGTGAGATATTGTCAAGGAAATTTATCTTGATGAATGCTCCCATTTTCATGTTGAATTGCATAACACAAATGACTCATAGGTTCATATATATTGGGGCTATTATACAAATGTAAAGATTATAGATGATGATATAACTTTTAGAATATCTTCATGAATGCTCCCATTTTCATGTTGAATTGCATAACACAAATGACTCATAGGTTCATATATACTGGAGCTATTATACAGATGTAAGGATTATAGATGATAATATAACTTCTAGAATTAAGTTGAGTGGTTAAAATAAATTTATCTAATGTACTATACAATAAAAGAATATCACGAAGATTTGATGTAAACTTATAAAATTACAATCAAGTAGTTTTGTTGAATGGGTTTGTTCAGATGCTAAAGAAGATGTGAATGTTTAGATAAATGTGTCAAAACTACGAATCATGATTGGGAAATTTTGTATTAGAAGGATGGTTTGTAGGTTCTTTTGAAGATGGATTAGTGAAAAGTATACTTGAGTCATTTGAGCATGCACAACAAAGGGTTTAAGTTGCATCAATAAAATTAATGTTGAAGTATGAGAAAGGAAAGTGGAAAATTAAAAGGTAACATGTGTGGACGTTATGCCGAAAAAAATGCTCAAAATTAGTTTTAACTCATCATATAACACTCAACATGAGCAAATAGAGAATGAGGATTTATAAGGTACGTTGTCATTATGAGTTAAGGGGATAAATAACATGGTTATAAGGTTATCATTCAGTGTCTTCATTCATGAAGCTCATGGATATATGCCATTATTGCCTATAATGTTTGATCTAAGGCTTGAATAGAAAGTTATCCAAAACTATAAGGATTTCAAATTTCTATTATTTTTCTGTTTTTTTAATAGGATACAGAAGAGGTATTTGGGACGTACGATTGAGCTGCACTGAGTTTTATTAATTAGATACAATCTAGCCAGGCAATTAGTGCATTTGCAACATCAGATTGTATCAATTGTGACTTTAGATGAAATCCAATTTATTTTAAAAACATTGACAGAAATATACGATTTTTGTTGTTGTGCAGATTAGAAGGCATGTCAATGCACTATAACCCTTCTTAAAAACCTTTAAGAGATAAAAATGACTTTTTCTGTAAGTTATGTGATCCCCCTTGGTATCAAAAATAGCCCATGAATAGAATGAATTCAACACAAACAGATTTTATTGCTAGGAAAACAAATAACAAGAAGAAAGATATAATTGATCCTCAATTCGAGAAGAGGAATGATCTCTCCTAAGTCTCAAGACGCCACTAGAGATCAAGCAATAAGATCCTAAGAAAAATAGAACTCTCACAAAATAATAGCATAACCCTCCAACCCACGGGAATCTTGCCTAAATTAGAATTCTAATTTAGGTAAGGGATCTCCTTTAATTAGCCACCCCCTCCATCATGCCAAACAAGCTTCTCAATTTCGACTGTGGGCCCCATCAATCAGCTCCCACCTTATCTTGCCTAATCCCCTCTTTCCCTTTCACGTCGTGGGCCCCATGGACCTAATTTGCTAGCGGGGCGAAACAAGTGGCCTGCACTAGTTGTAAAATAGGGGTTGGCCCAATTTTGGGCCGACTAGACTGGTTTACCATTATGATCAACTACACTCATCATATCTTTTATTGTTTCAATTAAAAAAATAACAAGCACTTCAATTGTGATTTTCTGCTGAAACTAGTTTGGAATAGCTGTAGTTAGTTGAGTTTTTTAGCTTGTTTTATCTTGATATATGCCTACTTATTTTTTATATAAATCCATAAGCTCAGCTTGTTCAAAAAGTGGCAATAAAATATATTATCGTATTTTGAAATTATAGTAAATTTTGAATCAGTGAGATATTACCATTTTTTATTTAATCTTTTGTATGTGATTGAGTCTATCATATGCTTTTTGTAGGGTGTTAATGCGAAAAACTGCACATAACATGCGAGAGTTTAGACTTTCTGACTATTTCAAGCGATGCTTTCTAGTAGTCTAAACATCAACACTAACAAGGAGTTTGCCCATGAGTTGGCTTCTATTCCTCCTTATCAAATTCACTTTTCTGAAGTAAAAGTTATGCATCACTATTGTCAGGTCAGTAGAAATTTTTTTTGGCTTCCCTAATCTTTAATAAGTATTATGAGCCATTTAAAAGATTGGAGAGGTGCTGGATATTTTCTGGTTAATATTAAGGTATGCATATCTTATTTTATCGTTAACCATGACTCATAAACTTCTTATAGTATGTAACAATATCATAGTCATCTGAGTGTGAATACTTTGATGATGCATATTGATGCAATAATGTGTTGGCCTATCTGTTCAAAGTTTCTCCCGAGTTCTTGAGATATTAATCACCCCCACTCATTAATTTTTTTTGTACTTATTGTTTGTTCAAGGCTGTAGGTTTAATAGGTGTTCAAGCCATTGGACTTTTCATTTACCCTCAATTAGATTGTTCATAGTGCATGCAACAAAGATATATGAGATGTTCAAGATTTGGTATGTCAGACAATAAAATTGGTTAATTTGTATATAACTAAAGATTGCAAAGTCAATTTTTGACAATTGACTTAATATTGGCATGAGTACAAAAGCTTGAAATGCGCATGGATGGTTAATATATTGTAATGTACCTTTATCGTTGTAGTAGATTAGAGAAAATCATACATCGAGTATTGACAAAAGGAATCTTATGTGATGATAGATATAAAGTGAATAAGCTAAAGAAGTCGGCCAAAATGTATATAGTGAATGATTAGTAAGCTTTTCAAATGATGTTGATTGACAATTCTTTGGAGTTGTATTCAATTGGTGAGTTATGCGAATCATGCACTGGATTATTACATGTTGAGGAGTGTGTACAAAATAAATGGCATGACCACTAATTTGCTATACTAATTTTTTAATCAAATCCGCATAGCTGACATTATAATATCTTGAGAGATAGATTAATGTTATATTATTGACTTTAAAAGAGAAATAAATTTATTTTCATAATCAAACTCAGCATAAGGAATATTAATTCATCCTGAAGGATAAAATTTGCATTTACCTATCATTTTGAAAATGAAATTAACCAAGGATTAGCTTTAATTTGCGTCCAAAGAATTTTTCGACTGCTTCGAGAAAACAATTTATTTTAATTTAGGTCCTTAGATTTTCATAGAGGCAAGCCTTTGCAGTTAGTTACATCTCTGAGGAGAAATTTTTTTGATTAAAGTATAGACTATACTTATTTTAGATTTAAAATATCTATTATTTTTATTTAACTATTCACTTTGAAAATACTTTATTTATTTATTTTAAATTTATAAAATTTGTTTTGAAAGGTCAAAAAAATCCCTCCTAAAGAAAGTTTGAGAGGTTAAATACACCTGGAATTTCACTCGCTTGAAGTGCACTGCCAGATAACAACCTTAATGCACACATCAATCATCTTCATGCAATGCAAGAGAAGATAAGTGTGTTCTACTTTCATATAAGCAAGATTCTAGCTATGAAGCTAGATCCCCAGACTGGTCTACCTTGCTGATAGACTTTTGATTTCATTTTATATGAAAAAAAAAAAAACTTTTGTTAGTAATTGAGTTAGCAACCAAAGAGGATAGTATGCTACTTCACAGTTAGTTCAAGATTTAATTGAAATGCATATCATGTAAAACATATATTTATGAGTGTGCATATAAAAATATGGTTATGTAATTGTTTATATTTGAATTAATGTCAATATGCATCTATTGATTGGATGCATGTATGTATGTTGGACTAATAATTTATATTAGGAGGTAAAAAATTAATTAAGATTAAATTGATTTTATCCGAAATTGAGGTTAAATTGACATTAATTGTGTCTAGCTCAAATCAAGTTTGATCAAGCCGGCATACAAACAAGCTCAACTCAGCTTAAGATCAAATCGAATGAATTTTTACCAATCTTAACGTAGAGTCAAATCGGCTCTATATCAATTTGTTAAACACCCTAATTGTTAATAGTTCCACAATTTAATAAGGCATTTACAACTAAAAAATAAAGGTACAATAAATGCACAATTTTCTCCTTGAACTCACCCAAATCTATGCAAATGTTTTTTTTTTTTAAATAGAATGAAATTTAAAATAAAATTAATGTTGAGTAGGTACTCACGATCGATTGAATGAATCATTAAAAACTGTTGCAAGTTCAATTAATTCTGAAGATCCCCTTTTCTTATCACTCAACCAAAATGCCCCAGTTGGAAGATTCTTACTCTCAACTGAGATGCGCATCTGAACAACATGAGTGGGAGATATATATTTCAAGAGTTCCACCAGAACATCAAATCCAGTACCTAGAAAAATAGAAATGCATTACCACAAGCTAAATAGACACGTAGTATTAAGCAACAAACATAAGTATTTATGCACTTTCCATGACCAAAGACACGTTCTTCTGCAAAATTACAAAAATATGCAATTTAGTGTAGTACAGAAAAAAACTACCTTTCACCCACCCAGCAGTATTAATAATTAGAGGTAACAAAGCTTTTCTATGACTATCGGCGTCATCTGACTGATTAAACTTCTCAAGAAAGTAGTCATATAGTTGGAATATGTAATTTATATAAGCTTCTGGGTCTCTTTTTGAAGATATATCACCCGAGAAGATACACCTGAAAGACAAAAGATTGATTAACATATGGGTAGGTAGCAAACTGGCATAAAGAGAGCTCAAAAGATACCACTATACTTGTATGCCTAATAATCACCCTGAGCACCATGGACTGGAGAGATTTGACCTTAGGACAATTATAAATGTGGTTTTCTTCAAGCTCGCCTATAAATCAAAGAATTTAACTCAAGTATCCTCTCCAAACACGTAGTGATACAAATCCTTTTAATAAGGAACCTAGAGAAATTTTTTAGTAGATAATCAAGACACAATGATTCTGTTGTAAAATATCAATTAGAAGGAACAAGGTTAATCAGTTTCCAAGTAATTACATGGCATCCTTGCCTTGTTTTCTAGGAAGGCTAGTTTACAGTAATTAATCCCTCCAAATCCGTTTACTAGTAAGCAAGAGTGATTATTTTTCTAAAATGGGTATTCTGGACAAAGAGGCTATTTGGATGAATCTAATGCATGCAAGTTTCTACCTAATAAAAATTAACGATTATAGCACATAATAAAATTTTAAATAGCAAAAGAGTACTAATGTGAACAGACAATTGATTGTCTGCAGTGGGGACAAAAAAAAAATACAAATTATGTCATAATTCTACATTTTAGTCAGTTAAAACAAGAGGCATAGAAAACTTATATAGTTCCTCAGATATTAGTTAAGATCTACAAGGAATTCATGCCTTTTCTCTATAACCAAAAGAGGCAAAGGAACCAAGAAATCTAAAAAAAAATGTAAAAACTAACTAAAACATCTTCCCTAAGGGTCAAAACAATAAATAAAACTATATAATTTCCAAGTTATGAGTATTGTACCAAGGAAAAAAAATCTAAGCATACACGTGATGCACATTGTAGATATAAAGTAAATGAACTTTAGCCATTAACGTCACACACCCCATGCATGACAAATCTTTTTCCTAATGCCAACCGTGTTAAATTGGGAGAAAAAAAGAAAACATTTCTTTACGGAAACACACGAGTAAACTTCTTTAATTAATAAAAATCTTACTATGCTTAATTTAGTTTCTTTCAAAAACGACAAAGGTTATCCCCATATTCACTAACTCACCTCTCAGGCTCTCTCATGGGAGTCTTCATCAAATCTGCAATCACATTAAAGAAACCTTCAAAAACTGGAGTAGCAATAATTCAAATAATCCATGTAACCTTTTTAACAGCTTAATTAGTTACTTGACGATTAAAAATAAGTTTCATATATGAAAATGAAATCAAATTTCAAAGATTTTGAAAGTTCTAGTAGAGTTTAAAACTAATATTATATTTTAACTACATCCAACCTAATAATGGATTCTAGCAAATTATCATTTTTCAAAACATGATTTCTAACGAAATTGGCCATAAGAAAAGACAGAAAAAAAAAAACAGAAGAAAACTAACCCGGTAAGCATTCGTCTACAAGATGAAGGGATAAGCAACCTGGCACAAAGAACTCCGGCTGACCCACATCGGTATCCAAGTAACCCACTATACCATACCTTCATAACCATTCAAAACCCACAGGCTAATTATGTAACCAGCTTCTAATCCTTAAAAGGATGAAATAACCAAAACAAGTATTAGGGATCAAAAACCTTTCCAAGAGACTGTTCAGGAGAAGACGCGAGAAGGTCGACTTGCCGCTGTTCTTGGGACCGCAGATGACGGCTATAGGTGGACTTCGAGAGGTTGAAATGGCATCCAAGGCATCAGCCCATTGCTGAGGCACGAGCGGCGCCTGACGAGGTGGCAGCGAAGCAAGCCCCATTAATTTTCTCTGCGTGGTTTGAAGTGCGAGCTAGCCTAAGGGCTGTTTGTTATCGGATTTACAGCGGGATTTACGCTAAATCCAGCCAAACTGTTTTTGTGCGCGCGTTAAATCTCGGCGATGGATAAATCCCGGACTTAAGGATTTACGGCATAAATCCGGGATTTACTAAATCCCTCGGTTTGGCGGATTTACGGGATTTGGCGAGCTCTTCCGATCCGACAGGAAGAGAAAGTCGTCGAAGGAGCGTAGTCGAACAGCCACGAAGGAGCTCGAAGAAGCGTGCAATCTCTACACCTGCGAAGCTACGAAGCCGAACAGCAAGGAAAACCCTAGCCAATTATTTCATAATGGGTAGTAGAATTCTTTAAGTGGTTAATAAGATAATTAATAATATAATGCATAATTAAAATTAATTAAATAATATTTAAATAATTAGTAAAGTAACATGTAATTTTAATATAATTAGTAGGTTTAAATATAATTTTAAATAGAAGAATTACTACTTACTATTATAAATAATAATTAAATAATTTTTTTATTAAAATATTTAAATGATTAATGAGATCATTAATAATACAATAAATAATTAAAACTAATTAAATAATACTTTAAATTAATTAAATTATTAGTATGAGTATTAATTAAATAATTAGTTATTTTAAAAATTAACTAATTAATTAGATATTTACTAAATCTGAATTTGCGGTATTTATTCAATCCCACTAAAATTAAATCCCACTTGGTGCCAAACAGCCCCGTAGGCTATTTGTTAGAAGGATTTTAGCAGGATATAAGCAAGGTTTAACGTAAATCTTACGAAAGACCAAAATTATAACTTTAAGGCGCTATGCGCTATTATGCAGCAGGATTTTAGCAAGATTGAACCTAAATCTTATCAAACAACAATTATGACAACATTAATGCTATAGAATCTTAAATCTTATTTATAGGGGTGTTCATAACTGACACAACATGAAAACCCAACTCGAACTCGACACAAAAAATTCAGGTTCGGGTCAACTCGTTAAAAAAATGAGTCGGTTTGGGTCTAATTTATGGACCTGTATAGAATTCTAGTCAGGTTCGGGTCAACCCGTTAACTCAAAGGTGACCCGAAACCGACCCGTGTTAAAAGGCTTTAATATGACTTTATACGACTCAGTCTGCGGCATTTTACGAGGTCTATCATTTCAGGGATTTTTGAGGTAGGGTTTCTCGCTTCCTCAATTCATCTTTCATAGTTTCACCCGCAGTCTCATAGTCGTAGCTTAGCTCGCAGCTCGCAGCTCGCACCATTTGGAATTTGGATTTCCTCCAGCATAAGCAGTTAGGCTTCCCGCCTTACCCTACGCCAGTTGGCCACGGTCTGTAATCAATAAACTCATGACTAACTTTGGTTTCAATTCGGACCTTCAGTATTGCTGATTTCAACTTCTGATACAATATCTATTCTTCTATTTTTTCACACTTTATCCATCTAGATTTTGGGATTTTAAATTGAAGTTGAAATGCATTTGTAGATTAGGGTTTTTTTTCATTTTGTTGGTTTAGATGTTGAAATAATAAGTGAGTTTCATTGTTTGTTGTATTAGTGTCTTGTACCATTGCACTCTTGTTGTTTTATATATTATTGACATGTAACATGTCAGTCTGCCATCTACGGGTCTTGACTCAGGAGATTAGGTTTTTCATTTTTCTTGTCTGAAGAATATGGTTTTATACTTTTCTAGTTTTCTGTCATTACACAAATACACAATGTTGTTGTGATTTGTTAAGTTGTTATATTGTTCTTAACTCTAGAGTGGAGATTAGGGTTTGAGTTGTTTGACCAATTGCTGACTAGCTCCTATAAACAGTGAACTTGTTTTATTGTTCTAGAATTTGGAGATTAGCGAGTATGATCGGCCCCACATTTTTTACTAAAATTATGAAATATGTATTCCCAATTTGTAATCTTGGAGAGCTCATTTTTTGAAATTGTTGCAGGCTTTCAGATGATGATTCTTTAGTTTTCACTAGGTTCATTTTGAGCCTGAGGCCCTGAGCCCTAACACATTGAGGTTGTGGTTTTTAATTATTTGTTGTTGCATATTCATTGATTATTCTAAGATGTTCATATGAGATGAATGAGTGAATGACTACATATGCAATCATTCAAATCTCAAAGTCATAAATTCAGCAAAACAGCTGACTACTTGACCAATTGTATTTGTAAATTGTAATGTATTATAGAAAATTTATGTATTTACAATTTAAAAATGTTATAATGCTTTTGTAATTTTTAATGTGTTTTTTAAATGTACGTAATCAAACAAAATTTATTCATTTATTGTTTATTGTTTCATTTCATTTTGAATTTTAGAATTTTAGAATTTATGCAATTTTTCTATTTTTTTAATTAAAAAAATTGCCAAAAATAAAAAAGTCAGGTTGGCGGGTCGGGTCCGGGTTCAGGAAGTGGACCTGTATAACTAAACGGGTTGGGTTTGGGTAGACCCGTTTAGCTCCAGGTCAATTCGGGTTCGACCCGAGCCCGACTTGTCAACCTGAATTGACACCGCTTCTTGTTTCCCGTATATTTTGCCTTAAATCAGGTTTATAGCAAATCCTACTATTGCATATTTAACAAAGTTTAATGACCCCCTCTTCTTCTACACTCGTCACTTATCTCATCAATGCCTTCTTTAATGAGCTCCCGTAGGCCGTTGCAATTTCTTCAGGTTTCAATAATTTGGGATTATGGGGATTTGGGGCAAGAGGGCCAGGGTTTTAAGTTATTAATATTAATTTAAATTTGTAATTAATTTTTAAATTATTATTAATTAAATAATAAAAGTATACAATAGGGTTTAATTTGACTGAAAAGAATTATTATATTTGATTAATTTTATAAATTACTAAAGAATAATTAATCATGATAACATTATGTTAGATATAATTTAATTAATATAAAGAAAATTGATGAAAGTTTTCTCGATTTAATTTTTTAAATTCATTTAATTGTACTAATTTAATTATTCTTAATAAAATTAATTAATTAAAAGTTATCATCTTAGGTTAACTTATATTATATTTTTATTTTATTTAATGTATATAAATTTGAGCTTTATTTCAGACGACTTTCTTACTGATTCTTAAAGCAGGTTTTAGTACAAAATTTTTTTATTTTTGTACTAAAAAATTATTTTAAGAATCAGTAAAAAGGTCGTCACAAAGGAATCCTTAGACTTCGTTTGAAACAACATTTTACTGTTTTCTTAAGTAACTTCCTGTACAAAAATTTAAATTTAAAAATTTTTTGTGATAAAAAATAGCTTTACAAACTAATAAAAATAATATCCCAAAGAAAGCCATAATTACTTCTACATACAGCCAAGCAACCCCATAGGTTTCAATCCAAATAAAAATTTGTGATTATATATATATTGAAATTTCGTATGATATCTCGATATCTTTTAAATTAAAATAAGGCTATTTAATAACTTATTTTTTTACTTCAAAACCCTTAAACATAATTAAATTATTACAAAAATAATTAAATTCAGAAGAGATTAAAAAATTAAGCCTTAATTTTAAGGAATAAAATGTAATGTTTAAATATTTTTTTAATGAAAGTCAATTCAATATAATTTTTTTTTAATAAAATGATAATTATAGTAACATTATTTTCTAACTTTTGATAAAATAAAAAAGCTCAAAGCGACAACAACAACAACAACAACATCAAGCCTTTATCCCACTACGTGGGATCGGCTACATAAATCCTTCTTCTCCATTGTGTCCTATTAAAAGTCAAATTCTCGTTTAAATCTAATAAAGAAAGGTTATTCATAATATTTTCTAACCAAGTCTTTTTAGGTATACCCCTACCTTTCTTAACACAAGTCAAATCTAATACATCTACTCTCCTAACCGGATCATCGGAAGGCTGCCATTTTATGTGACCAAACCATCTAAGGCGACTCTCTCTAATGTTATCTTCTACTAGAGCTACTCCAACCTTTTCACGTATATGTTCATTTTGTATCCTATCTCTAAGGGTAAAGCCACTCATCCACCTGAGCATCCTCATCTCTGCCACACTTAACTTAGTATTATGCTTCTCTTTTAATTGCCAACATTAGGCACCATAAAGCATTGTAGGCATCACTACCATCTTATAAAATTTTCCCTTAAGTTTGAGGGGTACATTTTTATCACATAACAAGCCCGATGCATTCCTCCACTTCAACCATCCAACTTGAATTCTGCTGATAATATCCCCATCTATTTCACCATCACTCTGAACAATAGATCCAAGATATCTAAAATGTGTACTCTTATTAATGACTTGATCGCCCGGAGTCACAATCCCCTTACTAGGTTTATTACTACTAAAATTACACTCCATATATTCCATTTTAGATCTACTCAAGTAAAAACCTTTAGACTCTAAGGTTGGCCTCCATAATTCAAGTTTACCTTCAATTCCCTCTCTAGTCTTATCAACAAAAAGAATATCAACAGCAAAAAGCATACACCAAGGTACATCCTCTTGCAAATGTCTAGTGAGAACATCCAGGACTAAAGCAAGATATGGGCTTAAGGCTGATCCTTGATGTAATCTAACCGAAATAGGGAAATACTTGGAACAAACCACCTTGTGTTTGAACACAAGTAATAGCTCATGCATACATATCTTTAATGATTTGAATATAATCATTATTGACTAATTTCTTTTCAAGAACTCTTCATAGCACTTCTCTTGGAACTTTATCATATGCTTTTTCTAAATCAATAAATATCATATGTAGATCCTCCTTATTTTCTCTATATTTCTCCATCAAACCTCTTAATAAATGTATGGCCTCCATATTTGACTTACCCGGCATGAATCCAAATTGATTTTGAGAAACATTAATATCACGCTGCAACCTATGCTCCATAACTCGCTCCCATAGTTTTAAAGTATGACATATTAAGTTAATACCTCTATAATTTGTACAATCTTGTGCATCACATTTATTCTTAAAAATAGAAATTAACACACTCATTCTCCATTCATCTGGCATCTTTTTAGTCTTCAAAATAGTATTAAAAAGTTTAGTAAGACAAGAAATCCCTTCATCTCCTAAGCATTTACACACCTCTATTGGAATATCATCAAGTCCAATAGCTTTTCCACCCTTCATTTTCTTTAAAGCATCTCTAACTTCAGTTTTACTAATACGCCAATAAAAACAGAAATCTTTATTTTCAATTAGGGTGCCAAGGTCACTATAGTCAATCTTATTTTCACAATCTTCATTAAAAAATTTAACAAAATATCTCATCCACCTTTATTGAATATCATCTTATAAGAAAACTATTTTTTGATCTTCATCCTTAATACACTTCACATGAACTAAATCCTTACTACTCATATCTCTTTGTTTGGCTAACTTATACATATATCTTTCTCCCTCCTTAGTATTTAATCTATCATATAAATTACTAAAAACTAATGTCTTTGCATGGCATATTGCTTTCTTAGAATCCTTACGAACCACTTTATATATTTCCCAATTATCAGAATTTTTAAAATTAAACTAATTTTTATAACAAATTTTCTTATTTTTAATATTTTTTTGCACAATTGGATTCCACCACCAACTATTTTTACTATTAGAAGCTTTTCCCTTTGATACTCCAAGCACATCTTTTGCAATATTCTTAATATCACTAGTCACGTTTTTCCACATAATATTAACATCCTCATGCACAGACAAAATCTTAAGATCTAAAATCTTTCTCTAAAAAATATTTTTATTAATATTCTTTAAATGCCCCCATCTAATCCTAGAAAAATGTTTTACTTTATTTTTTATTTTATGCTCATTTATCTTTAAGCCCAAAACTAATAATCGATGTTGGGTACATAAATTTTCATTCGGAACAACTTTACAATCTTTGCAATCTAAACAATTTAATCTTCTAATAAGAAAATAGTCAATCTGGGTTGTACTGTATCCATTTTTATAAGTGATGAGATGCTCATTCTTTTTCTTAAATAAGATATTAGCAATTAAAAAATCATAAGCTAAATAATAATCTAATATGGTCTTGCCACCTTCATTCGTCATTCCAAATCCATGGCCACCATGAATGTTTTTAAAATCATCTACCTCTCTACCAACATGTCCATTTAAATCTCCTCCAATAAAAATTCTTTCTTCAAGAGGTATCTTTTGTATTAATTCTTCTAAGTCATTTTAAAATTTTAATTTAGAACTCATATCCAAACTTACTTGAGGAGCATAAACACGTATAATATTAACAATCTTATCATGAACATCAATCTTTAAAGCTATAATTCTATCTCCAATCCTATTAATTTTAATAACATTATCATTTAAATTCTTATCTAAAATAACACCTACACCATTTCAAGTACGACTCCTACCCGAATACCAAAGTTTAAATCATAAACTATCAATTTACTTAGCCTTCTCTCCAACCCACTTAGTTTCCTGAATGCACAAAATATTTAACTTCCTATGAATCATAATATCTATTAATTCCATTAATTTTCCTGTAAGAGAACCTATATTCCAAGTTCCTATCCTAATTTTAGTTTCATGGACTAGCTTCTTTGCCCACATCCGTCCTTGATGTGGGAACCCTTGCCTATTTAACACTGCACTCGGGCGTCGATGCAGCGGCCCTTGCACACTTGTCATTGTATTCAGGCCATACAGTGCGTTGCTTCCAAGGGATGCCCTAGCATTAACACAATTTTTTGAATGATTCATGTCATTATTGTTCGACAAGTTTTACGCTGGTTGTCGACTACCTAATGCAACCCTCCACTTTTCTCATCCAGGACTTGGGACCTGGCAACGGCAGTGTTTAAAAATGCTCAAAGCATTTCCTTAAATTAATTCCACAATTTTTTTTATGAACAATTACAACCATCCCACTTCAAAAGCTTAAAAGCTTGCCACAACCCAATATGCAAGACCCCCAAATGGTATAGATCTTATCATGCTAAGCTATGACAACATAATTTTTTTTTTTAATTTTCTTCCAATATACATCTTAAAACAAACAAAAGGCTACAACTACTAAAACATCCAAAGGGTTGAAAATAAACTCATCCAAAGTAATTGTTTTTTACTTTATCATCAAAATGACATATAATCACCGGGTGTGGCTATAAACAAAATCTACAAATCAGAGTAATAAAACTAGTCATAACTGTGTAAAAATTAAAATAAGAAATACTTATAAACTCGCATCAAATTTCTGAAACTGTTACTCTACCATATCATTTTTTTTCCTAGATCCTGGAAACATAATGCAAAATCACAACGAGCTAAAACAACATAGTAGACCACATTTCAAGTGATCTAAATTCTCAAATCATTTCATTTATTAAACATCCACTAAATATTAGAAGTGGAACTGAGCAAAAAATTAAATGCAATTATAAAAAATTAGACAAAATACATAAGCATTTCATATTTTCCTTCCAAAAAATAGAGTTAAAAAACTCTGAGTAACAGACAGAGTTCATCAACTTTGAATAATAGAGAGAGCTCTACAACTCTTGAGTATCAAACATAGTTCAATATCTCTGAAACAGAATATACATTTGAACAAAAGCTCTCCCACCCCTTTTTGATTTCCAGAGTATAACCTATTTCAACTTATTAAGCACATATTTCAATAAATAACAAATAACTAATTCATAAAAAATATATTTCAGAATTCACCAAAATGTAATAGCAGTAGGTAACATAAAAACCCTACAAAACAAAAATGCACAATTTTAAAAAATAATCAAATTATAACATATTATGCAAAACACTAATTTAAGATTTTAATTTTACTATAATATTATTTTTCAAAGTGAATTATTTTCTAATTTATAAAAATCTTATAAATTCCAAAGAATCCAATTTAAAATTCTAAAAAATATTCAAAATCTTAATCTCAATAACATATAAAAAATTACGTTGTTTTCCTAGTGCAAAATTACTCTTATTTTGTTGATAACAAAAATAAAAATTAAATCAATATATTCGATAAATAAACCGATTGACAAAAATAATTCTATAACCTCCGAACCTTAATTTTTTTTATTCTCTCATCTGTCTCTAAAAATACTTAGAGCAACTTTCTTATTACTTTGTTTTTCATATCACTGTTTCACAATTTCTATTTGACCATTACTTCATCATTATTTTTAATAAATCTTTATGCTAAAAACCTATTTATTACAGCAATTTTTTTTTTTAATTTTTCCACAATAAGTTTACAACCATCTTTATAAAAAACAACAACCATCTCAAACAAAATGAAACACACCGCATATTAATAAAGCTGTTAAAATTAATCTATATTCATATATGTATTTTTTTACTAACTATTTTTCTCATCATATCACATAAGTAGTTAAAAAGCTAATCCAAACAAAGCCACAGTGAAATCACATAGATCTTAAATTATATGGAAAAATAAAGCAAAATGGATTTACCTCAACATATTGCATTCATTTTGCACTGAAAAATTGGTGCTGGCTGAAGAGGTCACATTTATCATGCTCCAGAAACTTGAAAGGTCTGATTTTAAACCAAAATGCAATAGCTTTGCAATAAATCAAGTACTAAAAAAATTCAATAATATACATCTTTACATCATTAACAAGCAGATCTCAAAAAGAAAATAGAAAAATAGCCTCATAAAACTAATATTTGATTAAGAATCCTTTGAAGCCTGCATACAGGAAACAAAAGCACCATACCTGCAGACCTACAAAACTGGGATTTGGAAGAGAAAAAATTCGAGCCTGTACCAAATCCTCTTCTGGAAACATGGAAATATGAAGAACAAATCACCAAGTTCTGGCAAATTAAAATTTGATTTGAACTCGTGGAGCCTGCACAGCCATACTTTGCCTGCTTAAGAAAAAAACTAACCAAAAACAAAAAGATGATTGTTTGCACAAATACTCTTATTGTAAAAAGTGGATCTCGTTATAGGCACAAACTAGATAAACACATCAAAAAACCTGTAATTGAGGGAAATAATTCATATTAAAGCCCTTCTTCTCTGTTTCAGAAGCAAAAGAAGGTTCTAGTTACAACCCATCCTAATCCACCTCCTACATGTTAGAGAGAGAGAGAGAGAGAGAGAGAGAGAGAGAGAGAGAGAGAGAGAGAGAGAGAGACCTGCTATGCCTCATGGCACACTTCTTCAATTAACATCAAATCATTTTTGCAGAAGATTTAATGATTAATGTTCACTATACAATATTTGCATTAAAGGACTTATGGATGGCGTTTGTACAACATTAAACTAAGTGAAATTGCCAGCGTTACCAGACAATTTGAGCAATTTTCCCTGCATGGGCAAAAAATTTCTAAACAAGCCCAAAATTCAGCACTAGTTCGAATTACAAAAGAATTTGGTAATACAATAGAGATGCATTTCCCAAGGTGACTAGAAAGATGGAGATTGCTGTAGGAGCCAGGGGAAGAAAAATGTGCGGCAAACCATCTTTAAATTAGGAGATGAAATTGCAAACACTTGATCCCGAAGCTAACAATAAGCAAAGCCGAATTTTCATGGAATTCACTGTCAAGAAATTAAAAAAAAAAAAAAAAGTCAATAGAAGAATGACATAATTTACAGCAATATGGTGGCAAATATCTTTGTTGACGTATACAACCCAAGGATACGCAATAAGGATATAAAATGTCATAAATCTGCCTGGTAGAAATCACCAAAAAAAAACACAGAGAGAAACTATAAATTTTAATAGAAACAAAACTTCGGGCCATACAGTTTTCACTTTATTGGAAATGATAAAATAATCATCGATAGCCTTATCAGAATTACATGGGGGTCAGTTATATGAGTCCCTAGTCATGCATTCAAGCTCAGCGTTCTCTTCTGCACGATGTGGTAAACTTAGTTTTTTTAAAGTGTCTTAGGATAGTTCAAGTCTATTTTTCATATTCCTTTCACACAATTACTATCTACTTGATTTATCGGTGCACACCCAAACCACTTAAGATCATCGCTAACCAAACTGTATTGACTTCATTCGAACGCTAAATTACACGCCAAAATTTTGGAGGTGAATAGTGCAATGCCCGACACCAATATTTTTGTTTTAAGAAATGAAATTAAAAAAGGAGAAAGAATATAAACAAAATATTCTTTTTTGGGTGTTAAGAAATGGTGTTCGGTTTGAGATAAATTACTGCATTTTGGAAACGTGCACTCTTACACTAGATCTATTATTACTAAAAGTATACTCCATATATTTAGTTTTAGATCTACTCAAACGAAAGCCTTTATAATCTAAGGTTGACCTTCATAATTCAAGTTTACATTCAACTCCCTCTCTAGTCTTATCAACAAGAAGAATATCATCAGCAAAAAGCATACACCATGATACAACCTTGCAGATGTCTAGTGAGAACATTCATGACTAAAGCAAAAAGATATGGGCTTAAGACTGAACCTTGATGACATATCATATGAATTTTAACTTATAATATGAATTTTAACGGTCAATGAAAATCGTAGGGGATTTTCCTCTGTTTTTTATACACCTAATGCAAAGTGTGCAAACACAAGAATTGCTTATATGCTTGATCTTTTACAATAACTTAAATAGATTCTTTATAATAGTTGTTAATTTGTCTAACCCGTCAACTTATCTCTCTCCCATAATTGTATTATGTGTGTCAAGTTTTATCCCATGTTTCAACGGAAAAAGCTGAGACAAATAATAAACATATCAAATACACCACAATGAAATATAATGTCTACCAAAACAAGAGCGTTCGCAAAAAGTAAAATACAAAAACTAACCCAATTGCAGTGAGAAAGTGATCATATGCTAGAATGTAGCCCAAATATGACACATCATAAAATAGATTTATCGTGATAAGAAAATAAGCAAGGATTAGCTATTATTGGCATATTAATATTAAAAGTACTTATAGTGAAATAGGAGTAAAATTTGACCAACTTTATAACCAAGATTATATTTGCTATTAAAAATCAAGGAGATTGAATTGGAAAACAAAATTATTAGTGAACATATGATTAGATTAATATCAATTATTATACGCAAAAAATGAGAAATAAAAGAGATTTTCAAGAAACTTGAGGAAAGTTACAAGCCATTGTAAATCAGATGATTAATGCAAAAATGGATAATAATAATAGTATCCAAATGAAGAGTTGAAATAAAAATTATTAAGGTGAATAGATTAAGGATGATTTCCATTACATTTATTATTGATGAAGATATCATATATGAATATGTAGGATAGCTTGTAACTTTTGTAAAGTTATAGCTTATTAGTTGTAAAAATAATGATATAAAAGCATTAAATGATAAAAAGAACATCTAATTAAATTCAAGTAAAACAAATTTAATATCGTGATTATTTTTTCAACAAAAGCTAACTAAAATAACCAATTTAGCCGTCCTCCCCTAGCTTGGTAGGTTAAGGGTGCTAAAGGACATTCATGAGGTGCGGGTTCAAGTGTTGGCATAATTGGGCTTAAACTCTCACCTTCCAAAAACATTTATTAACAAATCAATGCATGAATAATTAGCATAATTAATATTCTAACTATTTATTGATAACCTATTAGCCATACTTATCAAGAAAATATACCGCCATAATGATTAGTTAATATCTAGTTAACAAAAAGAAATTTCATAAAAAATTAAAGTATGACAATTTGACTCGTACAAGTAGCTAATCATTAAATATTTATTTGTATTAATCCCGAATTAACATAATTAAGCTTACAACTTAATACTCTCCATTATCAACACCTTGTAATTTAACATTCTTAAGTATTAATTAATATGAAATTTGAATATTTATTGTTTGACTATAAAAGCATAAATTGTCCTTATTTAATTAAGAATCAATCCATCAGGCTAATTAAATCCTATTTAAATAATTAATAAGGATACCTTACCAATGTTAATAATTAAGTAATACCTAATACATTAGACAATTTAAATTTTCGATCTATTAACTTATGATATTGACTAGATTTATTGCAAAATTTTATATCATAAATCAATTAATACCTGATTAGCCCAATTAATTATGCTACTTTAGTATCCAAATTATTAATTGATTACTAAATATATAGAGTTTATTTCTTCAGTGAATTGATGTATGAATAATTACCTTATTATTCGAAAAACTGCTCAATAGTTAATTAATACCTAATTAGCTTGACAAATAAGGCTTCTAAAAACTTAATAATTAATTAGTGCCTAATAGCTATATCATTTAATTTAATAATTAATTAGCATACAACTAATTATAGTATCTTACTACCATAACAATTAATCAATAATTAGATGTGCAAATAATCAATTACTAATTTACTTAATTAGGCATTTAATGAATTAACATGATTAAGTAGCTAATCTATTATATTAATTATTAACAAATGACCAATGATGCACCGACTCTTCTCCTCAAATAGCCGTTCAGTGTCTGATACGTATCCGACATGACACGCGTCTGACACACCTTCTCCACATGTCAGACACGTCGAAATGTTTTCGATTAAAAAAATATTAAATATAAATAGGACATGCATGTCAGATACACATATCTTAAATATTTTATGAAATTGTCAGGTCCCAAGTCCTAGATGAAAAAGTGGAGGGTTACGTTAGGTAGTCGAGAGCCAGTGTAAAACTGGTTGAATAATCATGACTTGAATCCTTATTTGACCCTTAACCAGACACAAAGGAAAAAAAAAAGATTCATGTAGCCAACCCCATGTAGTGGGATAAAGGATTGTTATTGTTATTGTTCTTGCATTTAAAATTTTTATTTATTTAAAATATAAAACTAAATTTCTTATTTCAGATCCGCAACACCAAATCAATCTTCTACAATCAATATCTTATTCATCGAATATTCTCATTTTCATTTCTCATTGGCGGGTCGCAACTTTGGTTTCATAACAATCTCCAATGTCATCTCAACATTGACGTATGATGTCGTTATAACATCAATATTTCAAAACCATCTTAACATCAAAGTCTCACTGTCTTTACTTAGATGCTCCACACTAGCAATTTCTATACCCACAACTTGACAACTCATCTTTGTCTGATGCGTTGACCAATGCCCTCTCAACATCAACGATAGACGTCCTCTTGACATCAATGTCCGATACTTACTACGTAATATCAATGCCTGACTCTCAACAATATTACGTCTCTACTCTCAATGCTTGAAACACAACATAAGCGTCCAACTCTCGACATCATAATATTAATCATTTTAAGCAAAAACTCTAATTAAATGACTTATTATTTTTAATATTATATTTATTCATTTTTATACACTTTTTAAAATATAAAAATTATAATGCCGTGTTCAATTGTGTTCGTATCCTACATTTTTAATAATTGACGTCCCCTGTCCGTGTCTTGTCGTATCCTTGTCTGTGCATCATTGCAAATAAGAAATTAGTATAACTTATTCCAAATAAATTTTAGTAAGCATTTTAATATAATGTTAAATTATCAATTAATACTTAATGAATTAGCCTAAATAATATTTAATTAATTAGCAAGTTTAATTTAATATCTGAATTTTCAACAAATATTATTGGGGAGTTGGTCGGAGTATTTTTGTTAGACCGGTCCACCGACAGGACCGGCTTACATGATGTTCAACGGAAGTCTCTGCCTCCTGTACGCAGGATCCGACCGTCCATTCTTCACAGAGCCAATTTGAAAGGATTTCTTAGGGAGTTAAGAGGAAAATTTGAATGTAGGGACTGTTTAGAGATTTCCTTTCTTATTATATGCACTAAATCGTTTGTTTTCCTAGGGTTAGGGCATCTTGAATTTGGCTGAAATTTGAGATCTCTTAGATTTAGGTTTTCATTTGATCTCTAGCAGCATCTAGAGATTTGGGAGAGATCGATCCTGTTGTTGAATAGAGGATCAATTGTATCTTGCTATTTTTCATTTCCCTTTCATCAAATAATACAAATTAACTACTGTTTTCCTATTTTTGGGCGGATTTTTGAGTAGAATGCTCGTTATTTTCCGAAGATTGATAGGAAATACTTGAGATCTACAAGTGTTTCCTATCAAATTGGTATAAGAGCTGTTTTTGGGACCTTTTGTGGGCTGTTTTGGTGAATTTCAATGGCTGCTCTTGGGATTTCGAAGAAGAAAATTGCTGTTGTTGAAGGTTGAGGTCCAGATTTTTATTTCTACAAAAATACGGGCATCAATGGAGGCCAAGAAAATGGATGCGTTGGAGCAACGCCTCTAAGTGGAGATTGGACAAATGAAATCTGAAATTTCAGATCTCCAAACTCAAGTTTCAGTTTTAAAAAAAGATGTTTTAACCATCCATGATAAGTTCGATTCGAAATTTTCCATCTTGGAGGAGATGTTGAAGAAAGTGCTCGAAGGCCAAACCGAAATATCACCGTTGAAGGGGAAGGAAGGCGCCGACAGACAGGGGGATGAGAAAAAACCCTAGGCCAATAAGGCAAAGGGAAGATTAGGAGGTGGTGACTCAAAAGGGAGAAGAGAGAATAACTCTCCTAGAGCTTATTACTAGGGAGGAGCCAGGCAGAGGGTATGAGTAGAGGTGTGAGGAGGTAGGACAAGAACAAAGATGTGCTGATTTGGAGAGGTGAGGGGCGAGATTGGAAAGGGAAATGGGTAATTATGATCAAATGGAAGCTGAATTTTAAAGGGGAGGGGTTTGTTATGATCCAAGGGGTGTTGAATTTGAGAGGAGGTGTGAATTTGATGAAAGGCTGGGGTATGAACGTAGAAGGGATGATTGAGACACTTGGAGGGAACCACCCCCTTAGGGAAGAGGAAGTTATGAAGGGAACAGAGGCGATCTGATGGTGAGGAAGCGGAAGATGCCTATTTTTGAAGGAGAGGATGCCCATGGGTGGATCTACAAAGTGGAAATGTAATTTACTATCAACAGACTGATGAAGGGGGAGAGAGTGATGGCAGCCGGGATGTGCTTGGAAGGTAAAGCTTTAGCATGGTACCAGAGGAGGGATACGAGGCGACCAATAAGGACCTGGAGAGAGTTTAAGGACTACCTGTTGGAACGTTTCCAAACCAATAAGAGAGGGGACTTCTACGAGCAGTTCTTCGCTTCGATGCAAGAGGGGACAATGATGGCGTATAGTGAGCAATTTGAATACCTTGCCAGTCGATTGGATCAGCTTCTAGAGATTGTATTGGATGGGAATTTTATGAAGGGACTGAAACCCAAGATCCGCGCAGCAGTTAGGATGATGAGACCTCGGGACTTAGGAGAGTCTATGGAGCTAGCTTAATGGGTGGAGGATCAGAGGCACCTGAAAAAAGGAGCATGAGGCAGTAGTTCACGAGGCTCATATAGAATGACCACCACCTTTTTGGCACCCAAGGAACCAACACCAGGTACTCTTAGGGAAACTTCATGGAGAAGACTGTCGGAGGAAGACTAGGGGACAACTTCAAGAAGCTCATAGAAATAGAATTACAGGAGAAGAGGGCGGGAATCTATTTCAGATGTGACGAGATGTATACGCCGGAGCACAAGTGTAAGGACCAAACTCTTCAGGTTCTTACCATTTGTGATAAAGAAGGAATGGAGGGTGTCGTCTTTTCCACCTTGCGAACAAAGTGGATCTTTGGGAGGGGAGTATTGTTAGACCAGTCCAACCAGTCCGACGGGACCAGCTTATGCGATGTTCCGCGGTAGTCTCCGCCTCCTGTACGCAGGATCAGACCGCCCGATCTTCACAGAGCCAATTTTGAAGGATTTTTTAGCGAGTTAGGAGGGAAATTTGAATGTAGGAACTGTTTAGAGATTTCCTTTTTGATTGTATGCATTAAATAATTTGTCTTCCTAGGGCTAGGGCATCTTGTATTTGGTTGAAATTTGAGATCTCTTAGATTTAGGTTTTCTTTTGGGCTCTAACGGCGTCTAGAGATTTGGTTGAGATCGATCCTCCTCTCGAATAGAGGATCAATTGTATCTTGCTATTTTCTATTTCCCTTTAATCAAATAATACAAATTATCTACTGTTTTTCTGTTTTTGTGCGGATTTTTGTGGAGAATGCTTGTTATTTTCTGAAGATTGATAGGAAATACTTGAGATCTACAAGTGTTTCCTATCAATTTTCTTCTTTAAACTTAGACAAACCCAAATCCAGAAAAACACTTTCCTAAAACATTTACCCAACTCAGAGTTCTTAAAAAGTTCTTTTTGACTTTCACAATAGTTAGCTTGCTCCTTACTTAGCATCTAAAAAATGACTACACTGGCCAGAAAAGCATTATCAAACGAAGTAATAGCCAAAAATTAAAGTATTAAAGAAAGTTGAAAAGCTTATATGGAGAAATTACTCGATAAGAATTTGAACATTTTTTAAAGAGCAAAAGCCAATATAATCATGAACTATATGATAGATTGACGCCAAAATGATATTAATTTTGAAAGAAAAAAAAGCATAAACCAAAACTTTCAAGCACAAAGGTGATGTCGAATGAGATTTCGAGAGTTATAGGAGATATTAAAGTAGTTTGATTAACAAATATTTCTAAAAAGTTCTGATTAACGACAAGGATTGAAATGATAGGAGAAGCATTTTGAGATCTGTACTTTAAGAGTAAAAGAGATCCCTAGGATTTCAGTAATCATAGAATAATCAAATCCATTAGTTGGGAGAGGAAAAAAACTTCAAAACAAAAAATCAATTTGATTTTATGCTTTGAAATTCTACTAAGGAGGCAAAATTTGCGCTGATACAACTATAAGAATGGATATAGTAAAACTCAGATTGATGAATGATTTGCTACACATTTAGTGATGGAAGAGAGAGTATGGTTGATAAAAAAGATGAAATATATAGTAACAAAGAATATATTAACCTTACACCATGAAAGATACCAACGTATGTATTTATTTTAGTGTTTACATTATATTATAACTTTTGGGCCATGAGGGCAAATTTTAGACAATTTTTGTAATTCCAGAGAAAAATGCCTCGAGGCTTACGCCTCATGCTTTTTTTATAAGTCTTGTGCCTCAACTCGCTAATGCCCCAAACAAATCACGCCTTCATACACTCCCGAGCCAAAACAACTTCCACTCGACTGCCTTGGCCTCAAATACGCCGCCTTTGCCACATCCACCATTGTTGTAGCCACCGTCGGAGATCACTTAAAAGCCGCACACCACCACTACCTTGCTCTAAACAATTTTGAAATTTGAATTTTATCTTTATGTTGATGAAAAATATTTATGAAAGAAGAAGATAATTGAACTAAATGAAGAAGAAACATATTGGAGGCATTGGACTTCACGGGACGAAGGACGGAAAAGACTAATTTGTTATGATGACAATTCAAATAAAGATCTCCTCAATGATGATAGTGTATATGATTTCAAGTTTTTGCCAACTATTTCAACTTTCTTGAGGAATAAAATGTGGATGAGCAGGGAATTGAAAAAGAAGTAATTTGGAGTTGAACTTGATATTATATAATAATTCTATACAATCTCTATATTTACTATTATTTTGCTCTTGTAATATTTGAATTTCAAATCTATTTCACATAATTTATCACTGATCACTTTACATCTTGTGCATTTTTTTATTTCATATATATGTAAATTTATTATTTTATAGTTCAATAGAAATTTAATGTTATCTTTTAACATATTTTTTGAGTATTATATAAAAAAATAATTTTTAACCTTTATTTTCACTTTAAGCAATTTTTCAAAACCTTTAAAAAATTGTGTTAATATCCCCTGGAAGCAACACGCTGTATGGCCTGAATACAGTGACAAGTGTGCAAGGGCCGCTGCACCGGCGCCCGGGCGCAGTGTTAAATAGGCAAAAGTTCCCACATCAAGGACGGATGTGGGCAAAAAAGCTAGTCCATAAAACTAAAATTAGGATAGAAACTTAGAATATAGGCTTCCTTACAGGAAAATTAATAGAATTAATAGATATTATGATTCATAGGAAGATAAATATTCTGTGCATTAAGGAAACTAAATGAGTTGGAGAGAAAGCTAAGGAGATTAATAGTTTAGGATATAAATTATGGTATTCGGGTAGCAGTCGTACTAGAAATGGTATAGGTGTGATTATAGATAAGAGTTTGAAGGATAATATTATAAAAATTAACAGAATTGGAGATATAATTATAGCTTTAAAGATTGTTGTTGATGCAAAGATTGTTAATATTATAAGTGCTTATGCTCCTCAAGTAGGTTTGGATATGAGTTCAAAATTAAAATTTTGAAATGACTTAGAAGAATTATACAAAATATACCTCTTGAAGAAAAAAATTTTATTGGAGAAAATTTAAATGGACATGTTGGTAGAGAGGTAGATGATTTTAAAAGCATCCATGGTGGCCATGAGTTTGGAACGATAAATGAAGATAGTAATATTATATTAGATTTTTCTTTAGCTTATAATTTCTTAATAGCTAATACCTTATTTAAGAAAAGAGATAAGCATTTTATCACTTATAAAAATGGATATAGTAAAACGCAGATTGATTATTTTCTTATATGAAAATTAGATCGTTTAGATTGCAAATATTGTAAAGTTATTCCGAGTGAAAATTTATGTACCCACCATAGATTATTAGTTTTAGACTTTAAGATGAAGGAGCAAAAAATAAAGAATATAGTAAAACTATTTTCTAGAATTAAATTGGGGCATTTAAAAAAAATATTAATAGAAGTATTTTTGAGAGTAAGATATTAGATCTTAAGATTCTGTCTATGCATGAGGATGTCAATATTATGTGGGAAAAAGTGACTTGTGATATTAAGAATATTGCAAAAGATGTGCTTGGAGTTTCAAAGGGAAAAGTTCCTAATAGTAAAAATAATTGATGGTGGAATCCAAATGTGCAAGAAAATATAAAAAATATGAAGATTTGTTATAAAAATTGGTTTAGATGTAAAAATTCTGATAATTGGGAAAGCTACAAAGAGGCTCGTAAGTAATCTAAGAAAGCTATTTGCGATGCAAAGAGTTTAGCTTTTAATGATTTATATAATAAATTAGATACTAAGGAGGGAGAAAGATATATGTCTAAGTTAGCCAAACAAAGAGATAAGAGTAGTAAGGATTTAGTTCAAGTGAAGTGTATTAAGGATGAAGATCAAAAAGTACTTTTCTTAAAAGATAATATCAACAAAGGTGAATGAGGTATTTTGCTAAACTTTTTAATGCAGAATGTGAAAATATGATTGACTTTCGTTACTTTATCACCCCAAATGAAAATAAAGATTTCTGTTTTTATCGGCATATAAGTAAAACCGAAGTTAGAGATGCTTTAAAGAAAATGAAGTGTGGAAAAGCTGTTGAACCTGATGATATTCCAATAGAGATGTGGAAATGCTTAGGAGATGAAGGAATTTCTTGGCTTACTAAACTTTTTAATACTATTTTGAAGACTAAAAAGATGCCAGATCAGTGGAGAATGAGTGTGTTAATTCCTATTTTTAAGAATAAAGGTGATGCACAGGAGTGCGAATTATAGAGGAATTAAATTAACGTGTCATACTTTAAAACTATGGGAGCGAGGTATGGAGCATAGGTTGAGGCGTGATACTAATGTTTCTCAAAATCAATTTGGATTCATGCCGAGTAGGTCTACTATGGAAGCTATACATTTATTGAGAGATTTGATGGAGAAATATAGAGAGAATAAGGAGGATCTACATATGATATTTATTGATTTAGATAAAGCATATGATAAAGTTCCAAGAGAAGTGCTATGGAGAGTTCTTGAAAAGAAAGGAGTTAATAATGCTTATATTCAAATCATTAAAGATATATATGCAGGAGTTATTACTTATGTTCAAACACAAGGTGGTTTGATCAAGTGTTTTCCTATTTCGGTTGGATTACATCAAGGATCAGCCTTAAGTCCATATCTTTTTGCTTTAGTCATGGATGTTCTCACTAGACATTTGCAAAAGGATGTACCTTGGTGCATGCTTTTTGCTGATGATATTCTTCTTGTTGATAAGACTAGAGAGGGAGTTGAAGGTAAACTTGATTTATGGAGGTCAACTTTAGAGTCTAAAATACCCATATATATATATATATATATATATATATATATATGCAGCTTTTTGTTTAGTGATTCAAAGCAAGTCTACCTTACACCTCTAAATTTCATTATGCACATATGAATTACTTCTAAACTCTCTTAAAACCTCTAGAAAATTTTCATAATCCAATTAGACATTAAATCCCACATTAAGTTGATTTATCTTCTAAATTATAATTTTTTCCTTCAACAAATTATTGAAAGTTGGCATTTATTATCTTCGAGATTAGTTTTTGTTACTTTCTTTTTGCTTCTAAAGTGCATATATATGGTTCCTGGTCTATGTTGTGGCACTAAGTTTTTCTCTAGGAATCAACTCACAGTAAGTTTCTTTTTTCTTTATAGAAAATTTTATTAATGAGTTAATAGATTAATTTTAAAAAAACAGTAAAAATATTCTTCACCTTCCTTAAATATGTTGTTAATACTAGTAGAAGATATGCTGTGTGGTTAGAGAAATGTAAAGTAACATTTTTATCAATAGTTTGTATTAATAAATACCTCAATAAAAGGATGTCTCATGTTCAATCTTAAAAGTCTTTTACTATGTCATAAGAGTAGTTGATACAATGTGTATGGGTGCAAGAAGCAAAGTTCCTTAGAAAAGATATCTTCCATCATTACCTACTACATTAATGGAATTGGATGCCTAGTCTGAATCTGCTACTCAAAATGTCTAACGCAACCGAACGAAGACAAAATCTGGGAATGAAAAACTAGGAGAAAGCTACAGATGTCCATTTTGGAAACCAAAGAAGCAATAACTTTTCAAAGAAAAAAGGTAGAAGGGAGAATAAACATCTTGGGAAGAAAAAGTAATTTAATGGGTTCTTTTCCTTGGCAATTTTACTCCTACACTATCGCAATTTGAGAGGTGTTCCTTCATTCTTATAACATGATAAAGAGTAAGATAATGCTTAAAACCAGATCCGCACAGATTCTATGTAGTGTTAAAATTACTTTACCTGTACAGTACTTCTACAAAAGCTGATCGAGCAGCTTCATGCTGCTAGGTCCTAGATCATTCCTGATCATCATTGTCCTGTGCTTGAAGACCGTGTGTATAAGTTTCCTTGTACGCCTTGCCGATACTGCTGCTGAGGTAGAGACGATGGCTGCAGCTGATGCTGCTGTTGCCATTGACCCCCAAGACCATGACCATGCATAGAGATATTACCAGATAATTGCCTCTGTACTAAACCTTGGGTAGAAGGGGGTATCATTGCATCACTCCCGGTAAAATTTTCCTGAGGAATGGCAGCCATTTGAGCTTGTTCACCAGTTGCGCATGTTTCAGATGATGATTCTGGCTTCCAGTGGACTCCTGATGAAACAACACCAGGCAGACTAGAAGAATCTGTAGTTTTAGTAAGTGATGAAGATGGAATCATTTGATTCACTTGGACTGATTCATTAATGGACTGTATTCTACCATCATGGTTCGACTGACGGCTCTGTGGAAGCATTATTCTTTGCATGTTTGTTGGTGATTGATTAGCCTGTCGCTGTTGTTGCTGCTGGGTAGCTGGAGGTGTTGCGGGGACTGATTGCTGAGTAGCACGTATGGAATGAGTTGGAGGAGCCTGTACTGAAGCTTGATTGTTATCAGGATGAGAAGGCATAGGTGGTACTTGCTTTGATTGAGGAGGATGTGGACGGAAATACAGCTTCTGCGAGATTGAAGGTTGTTGCAGATTTGAATTTACTCCTGTACTAACAGGATTAAACCCTTGACTTTGTTGCATCAGAAGCTTCTCAGAGGCCTGGTTATTGGGAGCTGTTGAACGGCCACCAACTTGGGTTTGGGTGGCATCAACGGGTAGGTTTTGATGCAACAACATGGTTCCTCGACCCAAACCCTTCATAAGTTTAGCCTGCTGCTGTGCCTGCTGCTTTTGATGCTGCAGATTCCTTGGTTGCTGTTGTTGTGGTTGAACCTGTTGCCTTTGTCTTTGCTTCATAATCTGGTTTGACATCATGCCGCTGGTTTGAGGGTTTCGAGGCATGGGTTGATGCTTATGCTGTGGCTGTGATGAAGCAATCGAATTTACAGGTGAAGATGACTGGCTTTGCTGTTGGAACTGTGAATTGGTTTCCATAGGAGACATGGAGGAAGAAGCTGAGTATGGAAGCTGAGCCTGAGGCATAATCCGTTGTTGGAGCTGACTCTCTTTAGCAAAGCGGATATATGCCTGCTGTTGCTGTTGGGAGCCTGAATGGTTGGTGCCTTGACCGAGAGAGTTATTAGGGTTGCCAAGGATATGAGGCTGTTGAGAAATCTGATGGTGTTGTTGCAACGGAATTGTTTGAACAGGGGGAGAAACTGGTGCATTGGAAAATGCAGCACTCATACCATTGAAAGGAGTAATAGCTTGACCATTCCCTTGTGATACTTGCAGTTGAATTTCTTGCATCATTATCTGCCTGGTCTCCTCTGTCGTCTGAACCGGCTACAAAAAAAATTTAACATTTCGAATAATGAGTAGGGTAAATCCCTGAATGATTACATCAAAATTTGCTAAGGTAATAGAAACCATATGCCAAGATCAAAAGCACTGCATTAATGTCATCACAACATCATAAGAAGTATTCCATGGATGGTAAAAATAGGACCTTGATCATAAAGATAGAGAAAGCAACTCTAGCACAAAAATAGGACCTTCTTGACAATATAGATAGCACATTAACAAAGAGTATGGATACATGTCACCAAAATTGTAAACCAAGACAAAAGGTTTAAATACATGGAAATGTTTTTTTAGCAAATTGGATTGCAGATTTTATAATGTGTTCATAAACATCATTAGCCTTATGCCATCCATTCGGGGCCGGCTTTATGACTACCTCACTTTTATTCATTGATGGTGAGTATTGGCTGAGTGTTAAACCAAATCTCTTAAATAATAGGGAAGGACATTAAACTGTTGAAGTTGGTTATACACAATAATGCCAAGGTAAAACTGCTATACATGGCTAGTGAAAGCTTCTAAAATGGTAATGCGTTCATATAGATCTTTTGTTTTTTTAGACAACAAGAGACTATCAGTGCATGATAGCAAGATAATTTGAGACACGCCAATAGAGAATTTGATAGGCCTAAAATTCACTAGCCAGAAAAAACAGTTAAAAATGGACAAGGAAAAAATTACAATTTAAGAATTAAAGCTAGTGTACCTTCATTTAAGCAAACTATTTTCCTAGTGCAGATCTTGTTTCTCCAAATCCCAGTGAACTTTTGAAATCATACCACATCAAACAATTGTTTTCAAAAACTATCTTTTATAATGTGTTTTAAGTATTTCTAACCATCTCTCTGACAAGAACACTGCATGGTGCCTTAGTTCTCACCAAAAGTAATGCCTTGATCAGGGTGCATAAGACACAAAGGCTTCACCTTACCTCACATGAGCTACTAGACAAGTGCCCTGTTCACCTTTCATAATATTGCTTTAGAGTTTAGGCTACTCATCAAATGTCAGATTAAGACAAACTCGCAACCAATTTATCAACATGGAATGTTCCATGGTCATTCCTAGTTGTGATAGATTTATCCATCACATACTGGAGAAAATATATGTAATTTTAGCTGGTGATATTACTAATTATTAGCCAATATTACTAGACTAAAAAGTGATGCCAAGCAATAATGTGCCAAAATATATTGGATTGTTGCATAAAAAATGGAGATCTAGATAAAGATATAACTTCTAAAGTTAAGTGTGATTAAAATAGAGATGATCCTAAAGATTATTAAGGTATAATAGAATCTCATGAAAATTTAAGGGTAAATTTCATAGCAATGTAATTAAATTAGCTAAGTTGAGTGGATCTAAATGCTCATCAATAAAATCGCCCGTGCTAGACAAATAAAGCACAACAAAATAAAAATCCTAAGATGTATGGAAAAACAAGAAAGTATAGATTGAGTACTAATTTTATGAAAATGATGGGGGCAGTAGCATCTATTAAAGGTAAGGCAATGAAAAATAGATTTACCTGATTTGGACTTGAGCATATAAAATAAATAGAAGAAATGCACCAATAAAATAGAATGAAAATATTAATTTTAAAAGACTAAAGAAAATTGAAATAAGACAAAAGATAACTTGGATAGAATAACAAGATTTGCTCAAAATTGGTTTAATAGCTCAGTAAGCACTAAACAACATTCATGATAAGATATGATTAGCATTTATTGCAAATACGATTGTCGGATATATACATAGTTGATTTGGACATATACAATATACCAAGAATACAGGTAGATAGAATTATGTTGTGCCACTAAAAAAGTGGTAGAATAAAAGTAACTTGGATAGAATTTATGGAAAAGATTAACAAATATAGTTTTGACATCTCAAGCAACACTCAACATGACCAAATGAAGATGGGATTCATGAATCCAACACCAAATAGTTGGGATAAGGGCCATATGGCTGATGATGATGATTAAGGTACCATGGTAATCTTAACTCAAAAATTGCATATGAGCCTTCTAGCAGTTTCATGATCAGTTGCTTACCTTGAAAAATAAGATAATTTTTTTTGTGCACATGAATCAACACTTTGGGTAGCTATTTTCTAAATAATACTTATAATAATTTAGCATTCAGAACCCAAAATATAAAAGACCCCTTGGCTAGATATTTAGGCTAGTTGTTTGTTTTCACTTTATGCTATAACAAAAAGATTTACATAAAAAATAGGAAAAGAATCTAACTCATCTCTCTCAAACGTAAAAGAGACTTTTAGAAGATTCGTTGTATTCTTTGCTATTTCGTGACATTATATCATGGAGATATGTCATGAATGCACTTGCTAAATAGTTTAAGGTCTCTTTTAACGTACATCATTACCATGTCTTCAGAAAAGATTAAAAGCATAACAACAAACTACAATAATTTCTTGAATTTCTAAGGTTAGATGGATAGAAGTATGGTCTGCAGTCAAAGGTAAACCAAATGCAATAGAGTAGAAAAGTAATTAGCGGTTGTTTGGTTTAATATTTTCTTAGAAATAATGTGGTGTTATTAATGAGATTTTTAGTTTGATGCTATCTCTCACATAAAGGTGATTTGAATAGTATTTGTAATTAGGATTAAGGTAATCTAATTAACAGAAAATAGGATAGTATTCTGATTACTGCAATCTTGATGGTTTTAAAAAAAAACTAATAACCATTAATTATTCTAAATAAGAGTTCACTTCCGAGAGGACAAAACATAGCGTTTGAGATATAGCATTGCTATTTGAATAACATTGTTATCTAAATAACAATATTATTTAAATAACATTGAAACAAACAGACCCTTAAATTTTGCAGGTTCTTGCAAAGCATGAAAATTCAAGGAATGTAAAATTACATATAATATAAGTATGTGCCACATTGATCATTAATCCTTGCAAACATCATTTAATATTTAATGACATTTTGATGCAGTGGGGATGATAAAGATAAACGGAACATCTTGTTGCAGAACAGAACAGATACTACTCTAAGGCCCGTAACAGTGCAGATGATCTTTTAGAAAAAGTGACCGAGGATTTTATATCATTTCAGTTTGTAATGATTGTTCATCTTTGTCAACAACAGTAATACCATATCCTCAGAGATCCTCAGTTAATAGGTCTATGAAATCCAATAATAATGATTGTGAGGCAAATAAAGACGTCAATTAAAAAATGTGAAGACATCAATGAAGAATAAAGTATAAGTCAAATATCACATTAAACTCACTCGGAGTATCTGTAAAGCATCACGTGGCCTCATCATTGTGTTTCCTGGGCTAGAAACAGAACTAGAATGTGCACCCATAGGATTGGGCATACCTACAACGTTGCCTGAGAGCATATTATTGGGGGAAACCATGTTAAGCATGCCTGCCGGACCGACTCCTTGGAAACTCGTCCGAGGCATGGACATGCTCCTGCTAACCCCACACATCATGCCCATGCCGTTTCCACCAGGTAACATGCGCACACCACGATCAACTCCAGCAGGCAAAGCATTGGTCATAGAGATACCAGATTGTTGCATGTTTCTGCCAGAAAAGTTTTGGCTATATTGCTGAAGTCTTTTTTGATCATCACCTGGTAACGTAGTAGATCTATGTACACCATATCTTTGTGTATCCCTGCAAAAAAAAATAAAAAGATTGCAATACAGTGAATAACTATTTGATAGTTACTATAATAAAAGGTATACAGCTAAATCAGCGGATTAGAATGTTAGACCGGTCCAGCCAGTCCGACAGGACCGGCCTAGGTGCTAACAGAGGCGGATTTCTCCGCCTCCTATGGGCACCGAACGCACACACGGCGTGAATAGGCTGTTTTAGGATGTTTTTTTTAGGAAGTTAGGAGGGAAATTTGAATGTAGGGATTGTTTTTAGAGATTTCCTTTTGAATTATATGCATTAAATAATTTGTTTTTCTAGGGGTAGGGCATCTTGAATTTGGCTGAAATTTGAGATGTCCTAGATTTAGGTTTTCCTATGGGCTCTAGCGGCGTCTAGAGATTGGGAGAGATCGATCCTCCTCTCGAATAGAGGATCAATTGTATCTTGGTATTTTCCGCTTTCTTTTCATCAAATAATACAAGTTATCTACTGTTTTCGTGGTTTTGTGTGGATTCTTGTGAAGAAGCCCGCTATTTTCCGAAGATTGATAGGAAATACTCGAGATCAGCAAGTACTTCCTATCATAGAACTTACCTTGGTGGTGCATGCAATGGTGGAGAAGGCGTCGGCAGACCACTTCCTAAAACCATACTAGGAGTTCCTGGTAGCACGGTGTTTGTAGATGAGGTGGGAAGAACTGGTGCCAAAGAACCCTGGTGACCTGGAATTACAATGCCATTTGAATGAGAACCTTGATACCCAAGGCCAGCAGCATCTGAGTTTGAATTCAATGCATCAGCAAGATCGACTGGCCTGTATCGCATATAATAAAATAAAGAGAAACAGATTGGAACGTAAGAAAAAATTAAAATGAGAGGAAGCAATAAAAAAAAAAGATTGGCACATAAACATCATTAAAAGGTGAAAAGTGCAGATAATCTTACGATAAGATTGGTCCAGACAAGTTGTTTGGGCATGCTTGTGAAAGAGTCAAAACATGAGAATTATGAGCTGGAGTTATTTGTTTCAGTTGTTTATTATCCTACAAAAAACACAACAAGCACTTGCATTAGTTATACAATAAATAAAGCAAATCAGCACATAGAAGGTCAAAAAAAAAAACTGAACAAGTGCAAAAAGCAACCAAGACATAAAATTAATAAATCAAAATAGAGAGATGAGATAACTGTAGATATGCAACCGTTCATAACAAATGTTCTAGACCTCATCATGAGGCGAGCATCCATTCCATGAAGACCAGGAGCTGTTTTTATTTGGGCCTATATGGTGATGAGATTAAACTCTGACTCAAAATGGCCTTAATAGCCCAAAGACAAAAGGTTTTTTCTAGGTATGGTCACAGCCCAACCCAAGCCGAACTTTTTTTGGATCATAAATTTCCTAATAATCCCGAACCTTAAGAGTCTAGAGCATCTTATGCACATGGCCTCACCAAAGTCCCTCATATTGTCCTGCAGTACATGTTTCTTCCACACTCCATATGAATATAATATATAATCAATTGATTGAAATGACCAAACTAGAAACTTGGTATACAAAAGTTAAGTAATAAAAATCAACAACAAGAGCAAGTATCTTTTAGGCTCATAGCCTCAGCTATTATCATTTCAAAGAGCAAAACCGCACTGCGGTGCACAATACACAATCAGTATACAAGCTATTACCGTGCTTGAACATTGTAAACCAATTTGGTTTCTGAAAGGTCACGGATATTAGAAAATTCTTCAAATGAAGTCATCTTGTAGTTTTTTATGTGTTTCAATTGTATATGCTGTCCTTCTTTATAAGTTTCACTAGTATCGCTGACAACTGATGCTCCCAAAATAAAGGAGAGCCAAGCAAAACAAGATACCCACCAATTGTCTTCAGAGTGTCTAATCTAAGGGGCTGTGAACGCAATTACAACCCAAAATCTTCAGTTTACAATGAGAAAACTAACCCCTAAACACAATTCTGCTCCAAAAAATGATGGTCTGAGAAAACATGAAAAAATGATCAATGAACAGACCTGAGTTCTACCAGAATGAAAACGCTGCCCAATGAGAATAATTTTTTCAAAATGTGACTTCATGGTATCCTCCTCCATTGGCCCTTGAAGACGTTGAAACAGTTGTCTGGCACTACCCTGATATTACAAAGGTTGGAAATAGACTATGTCAGTCCACAGATACATGCCCTGGCAACTAAACAAGCATTTAATGACCTTAACAATGGAAACTTTAAAAAATAAAATCCATGCCTTTGGGATCCCAGGTAAGGTAGATGGGTAAGGCTGAGACGAGCCTGAATCCTCGGCACTGTCAGCTCCATCACCAGCACTTTTATCCATGAGAAATTTGTGACGTTCTTTGCAATCTATAGGTTTCCTGTATATACACTGCAATTTGCAGTTTATGAAATTTGTCAATGACTTGAATCACATGTGAGAAAGAAAGCCAACAGATTCCTATGAAAATGCTCCAGGTTTTTATAGATAATGTTAGCACCAAGATGTAATACTAGGATCAGCTGAATAGCAATAAAGCCGTTGTTAGTATTGTTATATTTTCAAGCAAAAAAAAAAAAAACATGAAATTTGAATATCACGCATATACACCACAAATAACAAGGTTCTTTTTAAACTCCAGCAGAGTAATTCTAAAAATAACAGAATCTTTTAACTACAGGAAGTTGTATTTGCCCATGCCAAAAGGAGATGCTAATTTGTAAACAATTTACTCACACATGTCACTGCTATAGTTGAAACTCCATAATTGACATTTACTCACTCTTGATGATTATGCTCGGTTTTTCCTATTTCACAACCTTAATTTTCAACCAAAGAAGGGCAAGGGAAAGAAAAATTATTAAGCATATAACTTGTACAGTACCACCTTCGATGTTCACTCTGACACCAGGAGTTTTCATAAAGTACCATGCAGACCTAGCAGAACAAATAAAAATTAGGGAGGGAGGGAACGAGAAAAGCTAAATGTGCCAGAAAATTCTCCAAAATCATAGTTTGATGCTCCCAAGATTAAATTCCTCCAAAAAATTATGAGATAGGAGAATGCATGTGCCGCAATTTTTTCAGTAATATTCAGAGGCAAATTTAGCAATTCTAAACAAAAAAAGATTCCAATAAATGAAACTAGTTACAGTAGGAAGTAATGCATATAACTCTAGATGGCAACACCTTGAAATGAAGAGTGCTGTTGAGAGCATCACTGACCAACTCCCAGTTAAGGCCCATATCATGAACGAGGACAACAAGAGCCTGCATAACATTAAGTAATTTTCAACCATTCAGTTCCTTGTTTTTGGAAAGCACACAAGACAATGTTCAAATGGAAAAGTGACCTGGTCCTCAAACGTTGACCATGCAATTCCAGGTCCAGATTGTCCGGCAGCGATCTGGAGCACAGAGAGATCAATAAGAAAATAGCATCTCATATGATGTTCTAGAAGCAAGTACTACAAAACTTTGCAAATAAGTACGCATACATGGAAGACTGCACGTGTAAATGAACAACACATACATACATGGTTGTATACAGTCATTTGTATGCATGCATCATGTTTGAATCTTTCATAAACATGCATGTGTATACTTATCATTCCAACCAACCAGCCAGCTAAACGGTGAAACAAGATATTCGATTCCAATACAAATTTTGGGATGCCTGATTTTCTGATAAAGCATAACTAGGATGTCAAATTATGTGCTACTAACAGCAAGTTTTGTAATCCGAATCAAAAAGAAAAAAGAATTATAGAAAACTGAACCAATGTATAAGTATAACTAACATAAAAGAAAAAACACCCTAGCCATGCTATTAATCAATTCAAAAAGTTTGGTAACCACTTGTCCTCTAAATGTTAGAGCAGAACTAAAACTACTCTAAATAAATACCAAACTACCACTTCATACCCGGACATTGCTGATAAGTGAGCCATGTGCATTCACGCAGAAATGCAATACACGACCACACCAAGACACATAAATAGAAAAACAATATAATTAAGAATAAAATTTGGACAATAAAAACTAGTTTTAATACGGATCAAGTAGACATAAGTCACACAATGAGACCTAAACAAAGCTAAGACAGAATTTATCACTACTTTAGCTAGCTTAGTGTCTTGTCAAATTTAATGGAATATATATATATATATGAGAGGAATTCCAATTGCCTCAAATGTAGTCATAGCAATTAACAATAAAACAAAATTACAACATTCCATTCTCATTCCACCGCATTTCAATTCACCATCATCATCATCATCATCCAGAACATTATCCAAATCTCAACTATATCTGGTTAAGCTTTATGAATTGTCATTCTCATTTCATTATTATAGAGTTTTGAGGAGCTAATTCTATTTTGTACAAATTATTTTTACACAACATCCAAACATTAAATATTTGGGAAATACTTTTTATTTCTAAATATCACTGCACAAAATTTATTTCATTTGTGCATCTTCTATCCTTCCATAAATTTTATTCATAATGTATCTTCAATAGGTGCTCCGCCCACGTGTTATTCACCATAATTTGTTTAAAATCTAGTTTATCTTTAGCATTAGTATTGTTAAAAGCATATTTTTGAAGCGAAGCAAATCAGTGTATTAGCCCCATGCATCACTTATCTATAAAGCGCAAGCTCATATAAGTGCACTTGGCTCCTGTTTAGAGTGGAATCTCAATTCAAATTTCATGCTTCAGTTCAACAGCTACTACAATAACTAGGCATAATCATTTACTTCCCACTATTTCTTATAGTCTAAGTCATTGGTCTTAGTTCCCCATTCTCTCCCGTGGAGTTAGTTGCTTCTTCGTAATTCTTCTCTATATGCTCATTCTCCCACTAGTTCTTATACACATTACACTAGCTTTTGTTGCTAACCATAGTAGCTTTTCACTCACAATCTTCTTCTCAAGAATACTTCTTGATGCGTCAACTTCATTCCCTCCCTCCCTCCCTCCCTCCCTTAAAGCGGTCTTTATCTTACGGCCTCTAGTTAGTCATTCAATCTAACAAGTAAATTATTGATTTTAAAGCATTCTTACATCACTTATACATTTATATATTTGATCATTTTGGATTTTAAGTAATTGTAAATTATTTTTATTGAATGTATCATCATATTTGCTAAAACATTATTTCTTGATGTAGTTCCGTTCATTTAAATAACTCTTATATACAAATGATATATAAACACACACAATTACATATATATATATATATACACACACGCACACACACACACTCTCTCTCACACACAACTCCTGAACACTTCAATTAGTAAAAGCGCTGCTTTACTTTAGGCTTTATGCATTGAAGCAAAAAGGAGCTACTTTAAATCACATTGCACTTAGTGCTTTGAAAACTTTTCTTAGCATAAATTTTTTTTCAGTCAGCGTAACAAACAATTAGTTCCCTAAGATAAATATAGTATAGTTAAACAAATTGCAATTTTACAAACTTATCATTAAACCTTCATGTTATTCTCTTATCATAATGTACCCATGAGGCTCTTCTCCATTTGAAAAACTTTTGAAAGTTATATCTTCATCTAAAATATCATTATCCATAAAATAAATTCACAATATAACTCCACAATGTCAACCCATTCTAGTAAATTGTAGCTTAAGGTGTTCAATCTATTTAACACAAATCTCTTTAAATAGATTACATACATGTACCATTAGATTAGTAATTTTCCTTCACAACCGTTCCATATTATAATATTATATTCAGATTTTATTGCTGCATATATTTAATAATATTATTATTATTTCTCAAAGGATCCTTCCTTTCTTTGTCACATAGCGATCTTAACATTCTCATTCAACTACAAGATATCAGTGATTACTCTATAATTGAACATTCATATGTATAAAGCATAATAGTCCTAACAATAGTTTTATAAAATTGATCTTTAAATCTCCAAGAAGTTCTCTTATAGCAAGTTGACAGAGGTCATCTATTCATTTTAACGAACTAGTCTTTAACACCAAAAGTTGAACCTTCTATATATATATATATATTATTCTGCAAAATAGAACCAGGATTAATCCCATTACACCAAAATATTACTTGACCTTCAACCCATATGAACTTGATATAATTCATTTAACATCATCATTAACTTCATCCCATGTCCCAAACAACTTAAAGTTGGCTTAATGAATCCTTAATTTCCATTTATTCTTGATGAGCACTACCAAGGTGCTAAACCTATTCTTTGCAAACTATTTTAAACAACTGATATCCTTGTGAACTTAATCTACACCTTCTCATTCTTTATCATTTGAATCTAATTATATAAAACTGGCTGTCCAGATTTCTGGACAGCTTCTAATTGCTGTCCAAAACTTCAGAACAGCAACGTTGCTGTCCAGAATCTACCCAAGACCAGCCTCCTTTCTGTCCAGAGAATTCTGGACGTTTGGCATGTCAGCCTGCCCTCCCACAAACTTGGAAATTGCTGTCCCAATTTTGTTCTCCTGCTGTCCAGAGAATCCAACAGCCTTCTAGTGCTGTTTTGCCATCCGGCATACTCCCATTTGTTGCCCGGAAGACTCCATCGACTGCCCACCCACAGAACTTCGCCAAGATCAACCGCCACAATTCGGAACTTCCTCTGCGCACCTCAAACAAGACCTACGAACTTGACTATGGTGAACTCTTCCCCAAGTTTCCTATTTTCCTAGTTTATTTTCAATTGTGGTTATATTTTGACTCACAAAGTTCATGTCAAACTCTTCACCGCTAAAGCTTAGAGAACTAGAGAGTTGAGTGAGGGACTCATGCATAGTGCCTAATCTCATTGTTAGTTTAGGGATTTACATTGAAAACCATTCATGTACGCAATGTTAAATTAACTTGATTGTTTTATGATCAACTTTTACGCGCGTGATTCAGCCTAAGCTTGTCTTACCGCTCTTTGTGTTTTCTTTTGTCGTTCAACATCAACGCAAAGTTTATAATTATTGTGCTCGAAATATTGAGCGTGCAAACTCCTTAATTTACTCATCCTTGCCTGTACGTTTTTCACTTTAATTCCAATAAAACACTTTAGTCCTCAATATTTCTTTATTTCAAATTTCTTAATTAAGTAGTATCACATATTTTGTTTTCCTATTACTTTAGGTAACAATGATATCATCAATAAATACTAGAAATATTGGCACTCCCCTTAGGACCAAATGCTTAATGAAGAGAGTGCGATCTTCTTAACTTTGTTTGTACCTTAGTTCTTTCATTAATTTAGCAATTCTCCCGAACCAAGCTTTGAGTTAATTTTTTTAGGTCTTACGGGCCCTTCTTAGACTACACAACTTATCATTTGTTCACTTCCCTCAAATCCTAGAGTAATGTAGATTTCATACAAGAAGAAATTATGCACAACAAGTTATTGAAGTTTGCTAGTTGAAGCGGACTGCCAAAGATAACATAATTCATATTGTGCTCATTTTTTCATTGGTAGTCAACTCCATATGCTTGCAGGTTACCTTTAACAACTAGTCTTACTTTATATCTTTCAATAGAGCTACCACCCGTGTACTTAAATAAAAACTATTTGCAATCTACAACATTATTTCCCTAAAGCTTATTGGCAATCTCTCATACGTTGTTTTTTTTTCCTTCTTTTTCAATGCATCCCTTCCTCTCATAATATTTTTTTTCATTTATATCCTAAAAATACCGTAAATAAAGTGTTTGGGATTACAGATGATGTTTAGATTCATAATAAATATTTTTATGGACTAGAGAAACATGTTTAAGTGATATGTAGTAAGGCAAGGAAAAAAAAAAGTTAATTTGTGCAACCTTTGATACCATTTCTAACAACAATAAAAAGATCAATATTATTTTTATAAGGAAGATCATAATTTACCACATCTTAACTAAAAGTACATTAAATGGTATTTTTTAATGTGTGAGATTAAGTACAACTCTCTTCCTTAAGTACAAATAAGGAAATCTTAGTAATAAATTTGGAAAACTTTATAAACAACATGAATGGACATGAGTGGAGTAAACTTGGTGGTGTTCATTTTGTTAAGGAATAGATTTAGTGATGTTGGGATCATTCTATTTTTTTATGTTGTTGTTATTGTGGTAGAGATAGGACAAAAGGGAGTTCACTCCTAAAAATGACCATGATTGGGATAACTATGGTCTCTATCTTCAATGAGGAAAATCTCCCCTAAAGATGTATAATGTAAAAATTACTGTTAGAAAATATGACATCAAGAAACAATGAAAAATTTCCCAGCAAATATGAAAGAGTAGCCAATACACAATTAAAAACTTTGTAGTCCAATTTCCCTCTAATTTTACTATGAACATGACATGAGAATAGAATAAGGAAATAGGCTCCAAGGGAGATTTATATTCTAAAAGATAGTCTATTTATCATGTAAGTTGTAGTAAGGACAAAATCACCACAGTTGGTTATAGGAAAATTTCCTAGAATAAAGGATGCTTGAGTGGTATTGGTAAGTGGGCATTTTTTTTTCTTTCAATAACCCCATTTCATTGGGTTTTATGTAAACAAAATGACTCATAAATGATACATTCTTATTAGAAGTATGGAATTAAAAAATTATTGAAGTAATTATTTATATCATACCTAAATTTTTTATTTTGACTCCAAATTGATTGTGAAACATTGAATGAAAAATAGGTACTCACATCAATTTTTATTTGATCAAGAATATCCATATGACTAGTACAATCATGAATCAAAGAAAAGTGCCTCCAAGCTCTTGAATTATTTGGAATAGTGTATACTCACCAAATGTCACTATGAATTAGTTCAAATGAATGGTAACTTTTATTACTAAGAAGAAAGGATGCCCTAGCGTGTTTTGAAAGCTCATAGTCTCATACTCAGCACAATGAAAAATTGTGATATTAACCATTTCAAAAATTAGGGAACCGTTATATTTAAATAATTAAAATATACACAACCAAGATAGGAATGATGGATTCAATTGCCATATTTATTTGAAGTTGCTCATTGTTGACTGAAAACCTAACTCCCCTTAATAACCCACGATGACATAACCGCCCCTCACGTAAATCCCTTACGCTACAATTGAACTAAAGGCCTCTTCCTCTTGTTTTTACAAAACCGCACAAAGAAGCCCTCACGAGCCCACTCGTTCACCCTCTGGTTCTCTAATTGCCGCACACAACAGCCCAAAGTAAACTTCTTCCCTCTCGTCTCCCTAAGTCACATGCACGAGACCCCACTCCCTCCCTCGCTCACTCATGCAATTGCACACAGGAGCACATACGAAGGACTCCTCACTTGATTTGTGTTCAATCGCAAACAAGAATGCTACCTATGTCGACCCATTGACCTGCTCTCGCAATCTTCCTACGCTTAAGCCCGACCCAAACGACCCATGCACAACCACCTTTTCACGCATGCGATCCCCAACCCTAATGCACGCAGACACTTACTTGCCCTCCCTCTGTCGCTCTCTAGTTGCTACACTATGTTGCACGGATACTCCTATTTACGAGGAGTGTTGTATCGGACACGTGTCGGATACGGATACGCCTCCGATACGACACGGATACGTGTCGGATACGGCTTTGCCGTATCCAATTAAAATACTATTTAAATTTGACTGGACACGCGTATCGGATACGCGTGTCCTATTAAAAAAAAACACTTAGCCGCAATTTACCCTATTCTTTTCGGCTTTCCACCGTTTCCGCTCAATATCCATATTCATTTATGCGGCTGAAACATTTCAAAGAGCTAGGTTTTTCGTTTCCACACAAGTGTTCATCTTCTTCGTTATAATTGAAGGAGCGGCTCGATGACGTGAGCATAGAAGCAAACAGGATCATCCTTTGTCGACAAAGAGGCTTGACGACGCGAGCATTAAAGTCGATAGGATCATCCTTCGTCGACGGAGCGGCTCGACAATGCGAATAGTGAAGGCGACGTGAGCAGTGAAGGTTCGTTTTCTTCGTCGTTCTTCGTTTTCTTAATCATAGGCTTGGTATCGAAACTCGGTATCGCTTGGTACCAAACGGTACTGGAACTCGATATTGCTCGGTACTGCTCGATACCGAGCGGTACTGGAACTCGGTACCGCTCGGTATTGGAACTCAGTACTGCTCGATACTGTAACTCGGTATTGCTCGGTACTACTCGGTACCGAGCGGTATTGGAACTCGGTACTGGTCGGTATTGGAACTCGGTACTGCTCGGTATTGGAACTCGGTACCGCTCGGTATTGGAACTCGGTATCGCTCGGTATTGGATCTCAGTATTGCTCGGTACTGTAACTCGGTATTGCTCGGTAGTGTGAAGGACAGTACAAGGATAAGTTCTTCATTTCTAATTTAATCAAAGAAGTTATCATGATGGTGGGGCCTTCAAACATCATTCAGGTCATTACTGATAATGCACCTGTTTGTAGAGCTGCAGGTCTACTTGTAGAGCAAGCATATCCTCATATTTTCTGGACACCATGTTTTGTGCATACGCTTAATCTTGCTTTGAAGAACATTTGTGCAGCTAAGAATACCGAGGCAAATGAAATCACCTATAATGAATGTCATTGGATCACAGTGATTGCTGGAGATGCAATTATAATTAGGAATTTTATTATGAATCACTCCATGAGACTCTATGTTTAATGATTTCTCTAATTTAAAGATGCTTGCAGTTGCTGAAACTCGGTTTGCCTCAGTTATAATGATGTTGAGAAGATTCAAAAAAATAAAAAATGCTCTTCAAGCTATGGTGATCAGTGACAAATGGTCATGTTATAGGGAAGATGATGTTGGAAAGGCTAGGTATGTAAAAGAGAAGCTTTTAGATGATTTATGGTGGGATGAGATTGAATACATCATAAATTTTACTGACCCAATTTATGAGATGTTGAGAGTAGCTGATACGGATAAGTCTTGTTTACATCTCATTTATGAGATGTGGGATTCAATGCTAGCCAAAGTAAAATAAATTATATATAGACATGAGAGGAAGGCACTTCATGAAGACTCAAGCTTTTGGGATGTTATTTATGCTATTCTAGAAGATAGGTGGAGCAAAAGTAATGCATCTTTACATTGCTTGGCTCACTCACTAAATCCAAGGTAAATTTCAACATTTTTTCATTACGAATTCACAATTTGTTGTTTTATAATTTCAACCTTTTTTTATTATTTCATTTTAATGTTATTTGAAGATATTCAACTAAAGAATGGCTTCAAGAGGATCATCAAAGAGTTTCTCCACAGAAAGATTTAGAAATTTCAAATATGAGAAAGACATGTTTAAAGCATTATTTTCCAAATGAGGAGGAGAGAAGAAGTGTCAATGTTGAGCTTGCTAAATTTTTTTGGTTATTTAGAGGACTTTAGTGACCAAGAGTCGTTGCGTGATAGGTGGAGAATTGATCCGAAAATGTGGTGGATTATACATGGAGCTTCAGCACCTCTACTTCAAACAATCGCCATAAAATTGCTTGGCCAAGTTTCATCCTCGTCTGTTGTGAAAGAAATTGGAGCACATACTCATTCATCCAATCAATGAAGAGAAATAAAATTACTTCACAACGGGCTGAAGATTTAGTTTACGTGCATACAAACCTTCGGCTTCTCTCAAGGAAAACTCCAACTTATATGGAAGGAGACAACAGGATGTGGGATGTTGCTGGAGATGGATTTGAATCTCTTGAGGATATGGGAATATTAGAAATTGCTAATCTTTCACTTGATGAGCCTGAATTAGAAGCTATGATATTTATTGAAGATGATATAGAAACTCAAAGACAAACCACTGAAGAAGATAATCCTATCATTCCTTCTATTGAATAGTTGAAATTTCATGTGCTGGACAATTTATCTTCTTGTTTTTGTTGATGTACTAGACATTTAAATATTTAATGCTTACTTTTATTTCAATTTTTTTGTCATTTCAAATATTACACTTTGATTATTTTCTTAATTTTTATGTATTATTTAAATATTATAATGTCGTATCCACGCCGTATCCGTATCCAGTATTTTTAAGAATTGGCGTGTCCCGTATCCGTATCGTGTCGTATCCGTATCGCCGTATCCGTATCGCCGTATCCGTATCGGTGCAACATAGTTGCTACACACAGAAGACCCGACCTCTCGACTCTCTCTATGCCGCACGCAGAAGCCAAAGACCTAGACTCCACTCGCCTCTTTCGCTTTATCGTTGCCACACACAAGAGCTGAAGCCACTTTAGTCGCACGATCCCTACACTGTCTGAAAGAAATGGCCCTTCAACCCTCCGATCTCTCTATTATTACTATTATTAATTGAATGAAAATTATTTAACTATCACTACCGTCGTCGTCATTCTCCGTCGTACACCAGAGATATAAATTTATTTATTGGCTTGCTTGAATAACAGGTATCGAAGACCCACGTCCATCGTATCATTGATCCAGCCAGGAGAAAAAACAAGAACACATGAAGACCTACATCCGTTGTTTGGCCAAGAGAAATGAGCATACAAAGACCTCGCACCATCATATCTTTGATCCGTCCGGGGAGAACAAAAGGCAAGTGCCTATCCAACACTTCCTACACGAGAGGTGGAATGTCAGGAGGTTAGAGAAATTTTAAATGACAAAGATCCCTTACATAACTAATTTCAAACAAATTTGTCATTTTAAATAATTTTTAAAAATATATAAAAATGTTGACCTCTGTTATCTAAAAAAAATAGAGAAAATAACAAAATACTTAAAAAATCATTACCTCTGTCATGCCCATATGCAAATCCTGCCGAAGATCCCGCCCGCTACAGTGATGATGGCGTAGCTCTGCAACGGCGCCAAAGGGTCCTTTCACGAATACATCCAGCATCTCGATCCTGCTCCCGCTCTATCGTTAAAAGCAGACTGAATGAAGAGATCGGGGCTTTTTCCCTTCCCACACGCAGAACTCCCGATTTCTTCTTCTCTTCCAACTACCAAAGCCATCTCGATGCCCCTTCTTCCTCATTGTCGATCCTAGCCAACGAAGTCGTAGCTTCTGCTCTCTTGCCCGACGCCTTATACAGCTTCTCCGACCACTGATTCCACCTGCACCGTCAACCTCCCGCTAAAGACAAACCCAACTCTTTCCCAAACCTTATCTCCAACTCGCCTTACCTCTCTACCTCTCATTTCTTCCGATCCAGTCACAAGCAGAGAGAGAGAGAGAGAGAAGAGAACTACCTACCTTGATCCCAAGCAGCTCCCATAGCCGAATACTCCAACTGCCTCTACCTTCTCCCATCCGATCTCACGCCAAAACCGTGCCCTATCTCCACCCCATATAGCCGAACGAAAACCCCTGCTCGTCGCCCCCTATAGCCGCAAATCTATCCAAGCCTTCATCTCCGACGCCTCCTACCTGGCCGAACTCTCCAGCACCGACATCCCCCTAGCCGCGAGCCCCTTTCTCTCTACCCGGTCTCTAAGGTTGAAATTAGGTTTATTATATATTAATTTTAGTTATAATTATTAGCATTCTTTTTTTAAAATATTAGTTATTAGTAATATTAGTATTACTCTTAATATTAATACTATTATTAGAACTATTATTACTAATATTATTATTATTATTAAAAGAGATTAAAAAAATGCTTCTTTTGCCTCGATCTGTGTGCCAACACCATCGTCACCAACCATCACGCAAGTATAACATTCTAAGCTTTAAAAACCCGTTCTCGACGCTTGCAACGTGGCGAACAATCACCCATGCACGCTTTTCTCTAGCATTGTAGGAGAGAATTCGTTGCGATGCTTGCAACGGGGCTGGTAATCACAAAACCCCATTTTCGGCGTTAGCAGCGTACTAGAAAACTAACTCATGCACGCTTTTCTCTAGCGTGGTGGGAAGGAAACCCGGTGCGACGCCTACGGCGAGGCAGGGTCAAATATAATTGCTTATTTTAAACCGGTACCCGAAAACCCATGCACATCTTTCTCTGGCGTGATGAAGGACGAAAATTATGGTCGCGGTGTCCTCTGACACTAACCATGCACGATTTTCTCTAGCATGGCGAGAGACCCAGTTTCCTGTAGTTTCTCCTAAACGGGGGGAGACGCCGGGAGGCTGCCGAAATTTTGTCAGAAGAAGAAAAGGACTTGGACTCGGATTTGGACATTAAACTTGAGCTTGAATGAATTAAAAAGAGATGAATTCATAACAACATAGAACTTGATTTGATTAACAACTATAAAGATTTAAATGAACAATAAGAACTTGAATGAATGGACCACAGGGGACTCGCACAAGACTTGCGAACTTTTGAACAATAGAGGACTTGCATATCGGATGACAATGAAGAAGAATAATTTTGGCCTTGGTCTTAAGCTCAAATCGGAACCGGACTTTGAATTAATGATCTAAATCTTTATCTAAACTAAAGTCTAATGTTTGGAAGTGAAAGTCATAAACCATAAAAATGATAAAATTAAAGGTAAATAAGTGAATGAAGAGTAAGTCTTCAAGAGATGTATAAGCAAGGAATGATGAGGTGGAATTATCTCGAATTCAAGCAAATCAATCTACATGCAACAATCAAATAAAGGTGGTGGCAATATATTTACAATCAGTGGCATTAGGTCTCCTACAAATGCACCAATCCACCTGACATGCTAGACTTTTGTAAGAAGATAGAAATCAGCATGTAATGGAAATTGAAAAGCGTATACCATTGATGGCAATCAAATATCGATAATGTGAGTTCACCATGCATGTCACAATTTGTTTCCAAGGAGGACGAAAAGTATGTGGTGTTCGCTATAACTCACACACAAGTAAGATAGTTGCAAAGTGAGTAAACATGATAAAACATGATAGCGACTATGTCATCAACATTAACTCGGCGCCCAGGAAATGTATCAATAAAAGGGTTCAGGAGTACAATGAGCGTGATGAACTGATGATCAAGATTTATTAAACAAGCTTCAAATAAATATAATTCACAAAGTGATCAATGTCATTTGACCCCTTGTGATCGACAAAAGAATTCAACATACAATGAACTGGCGACAAAGATGTATTCACAAGGTCCGAAGCAAACATCACCTTTGTACAATTAATACCACTTGATTGAAAATGAATACACTGGCTCACCACAAGCAGAAGTAGATGGGTAAATACAGAAGAGAACTGCAGCTGATACGAGCTCCTACAATCTGTCGTAGAAGACCCATCAATCACCTAATGTGTTGACCACAAGTAAAAATCAATTGGAGAATGCAACAATATGATATTGAGGATTCATCACATTGACTATAATGCAAACATTAGTAGAATATACGATGACTGGCTCATGGACAACAACAACTAACATGCAATAAGTGCAAGTAGTTCCCCACTCTCTAATAGTAGCATTCAAGTGAATGCACTTACCCGCTTGTGATCAATGATATGGGGGTCTCAATCAGCACTAAAGAATTATCATGCGAATAAGAGAATGTGACTACCGACATGTGATTGTGAGCATAAATCAATCGAGCATTTGTGAAGGAGAGACTCATGAAAACATACACATGGAATGATGGATACTTGCAAGCAATGACCAAAGATTGAATGAAAGATATGCAATAAATGTTAGATGCTTATGTCATTAGCAACGCTGTAACATAAACATGCACATTCAATTCTGTGAGCAATGGAATGAATTCAAAGCATATGCAGCGACGTTATTCACAACAAATGCTGAAAGCTGTCATGCCATATATGAAGGTCATTTGTGAATACAAATATACATATCAAACTACTCATGAATGGTGATGAGGGAGATCCAATGAATGCTACATCACCTTATCGATCAATCACTGGTCAATATTAAGTAACTACATTTATCTGATAAGAGCAAAGGCTGATGATACTACATCAAATGCAGACATCTGTGATCAAAAGCAGGAGATTCGTTAGTGCACTACAATCTATCTATAGAAATCAACAAATAGTGCACGACAGTCTACCTGTACAAAGCAACGAACAACTCAATTCAGAAGTTGTTACGCCACGCCACCGGATCTGCAACCTATATACGAGCAGATAGAAGGCGTGTACGAATTTCTAAATAGAACGCTGCATTCAAATGGTGGTCACCCACACAACTAAGCAGCATTAAACATCTCAAAAATACCCCCGTACGTGCACCGTAATTTGTATACACATAGGTACACAAAAGTGGTAAATGCAATCACAACCTGTATGGGCCCTGGCGAGCGTGTAATAAATACACACGTGACGTCTAGGGATGCTGCGCGGGTCAATAAATGTGAACTCAATCCTCCTAAGCAGGTAAATAATAGTCGACAAGGTTCAACAAATAACTATAAAATGTCGCCAAACACCCGCACGGGCCCCAACGAGCGTGTTATTGGTACACACGTGACGTCTAGGGATGTTGCGCGGGTTAATAAGTGAATTCAAGTCTGAGCTCGATCCTTATATGCGAGTAGATAGGAGTCGACATGGCTCGAACCATCAAATAAATATGCGGTCGCGATGTCGATCGGTATATTTATTTTATACATTCATATTAGGCCTTCATGGCCTATAATTAAAAGAATTCATTCACAAGGGTATAAAGCCTACGAAACCCGATCCTCTGTCAACAACTCGACAGATAGACAAGGCTCAAAGCATAAATATTTTCAAATGACCCCAAACACCCCGATGATGGTCGCGTTAAATAGAAAATCTCAACAAAAGGGCTTAATTTCAAATATTTTCAAAATGTCACTCAAATGCCCGAAAATTCAAAATTCCAAAGATCATCCAAAATCCAGAAATTTAAAAAAATATTTAAAACTAAAATCTAACCATTAAACACTTAAAGCAAATATCCATTCACCATCCACAACAGTTTGCCGAGGTGGACAAATATGAAAATTACTTCAGCTCACAAAGAGCTAATGCCTAGTCGAAAATATCACAAGGATCCATTCTCAAACAATCTTCTGCCAGTAAAAGCGTGGCACGTGTCCTCTGACAGACGATTTTGCCGCCAAATGGCACCGCAGGATAAATGGTTATGACCTGGGGCCCTCTGAACCGAGTGATTTTGTCGTCAAATGGCACCACGAGATACTGGTTATGGCCAGAGCCAATGCGTTTCTTAGTGGCATCAAATTCTTTAGATATGAATCAATAGGATATGATCGATAGGGCACAAAGCCCTCTGTTAGCTAAGGTGGATTCAAATTTATCCCCTTAGACAAACACTCACCCCAGGTCTACAAGGTCCCCTTAGACGAAGGAATCCATGGCTGCCGATAAGGATCCTTCTATCAGGTTGGGTCGACTACCTCCTTTGACTAGGTAGACCAAGGTCCACGATGGCCCAGGACGACGTAACCATGGTATCTTGATCAGGTCCATCATCTATTCCCCCACCATTCGCTTTAACTGCAAGGTGGTGAAATTTCTATTTCAAAAATTAAAATTTTCAAATTCTCAAATCCAAACCCTTCAAACTTCCAATTCTCAAGTCCATTGCTGCTACTATACGTCTGATACCACATATCTCTACGTATCTGATTGACGACTAGCCTTAATCGAAAGTTCTCTCTCGTGATCGAGAGGGGTAATTAACTATAGGGGCTTGCGCCTATAGGAAACCAGAATTCAGATCATAAAGTCCTCACAAAATGAGGGCGAAATATCTAGGTAGTGTCTTATCTACAAACTCATCTGCCTTCCAAAAATTTAACCTGGAACTTAATTCCGTTAAAACTCCCTCGCCGAAAGAAAAAGCAAATCAGTGGGCGGAGGCCGGGGACGAATTTTCGGAGCCCACAAAAAAATGTCATTTCATTTGATTTTAAAAATTAAAATAATAATAATAATATATTAAAAATTTTAAATTCCATATTGAAAGAAATTGTACTATCTCTTATGTCAAGCAACATATTGTCAGGAGGGGCAAGAAACTTGTTGATTTAGAGAGCCAAAAGCAATGCCATGATGGCAAGGAGCTTGATTATCATTTGCTAATTCAGGATATATGTGAATATAATGATTCGGTGATCCATTTGATTGTGTGCGCGTGCTAAAGTCAGGACTCAACAAATTGACAAGTATTTTAATCTTTCAATATTAGCTCCAACTGCAACTGATAAGGAAGAATGCAATGAACTATTGAAAAGGGGGATTTGGATTGAGCCATTTGTTGTCAACCCTAAGATTATATTATCACCAATAATCAAGAACCTTATTCAATATGCAGTGATTGTACCAGAGAAAGAGAATCCTCCAGCCATGTCCTCTGAAGGTACACGCGGCACATATTTTATGCAAGATGTTTCAAGGAAAAAATCATTGCTTCTTTGAAAGAAAGATGATGAGGACATCGACAGACATTACCGACATGTTTATCGCTGGCGAAACCGCAGATCGACGGCCACGATTCAGCGCCTCTACTTTTGATTCTGATGTCATGATGTATTATTTAGTATTTGCAGTTTTTCCATTTTTACCCCTGTGGGGAGTTGCTTTGTTATTGTAGCCCTGAGGGCAATTTAGTCTTTATTTCTTCATGTATGCTTGAGACCTATATATATGGGTCTTTTTCTCTTGTAATGGCTAATGAAGATTGAATGAAAATTTTATGTTTGTTTCTACTTCTTGCATGAGAGCTTGAAGAGAGAAAGAGAGAGCTCAAGGGGAGCAAATCGCAAGGCCCACTAGTCGTTGGAAGAGTCTACGGCTCGTGGTTAATTTCTTCTATCATTGCGTTCATAATTTTCTTCCAATTTCTTCACCTCCACTACAAGAAATCCCTCCTCACCCCATTGCCGCCGCCCCTTGGGAACCCACCGCCGACCACCACCATAACCCCGGCCGGCCTCCTTGCCGACAACCTCCCCTCATCCACCCAACCCCTTCCTACACAAATTTCAAATTTGATGAAAATTTCAAATTTCGAATTCTTTCCTAATTTGGAACTCCAATTTAGGAAAGCTTTCGTCATGAAATTCAATTTCAATTTGATTTAACTTGGAGTTATGAGACCAATTGCCACGTCATCATCCTAAATTGGAAACCCTTTTCCCTTGAATTCCCCTCTCCCTCTATGCATGCCACCGGCCCTCCATGGAGAGATTTCCATTAATTTCTTATTTAATACTTTGACCGTTTTGAAATCCTAATTTGAATTCAAAGGTTTTTCCCTCCTAAATTACTTAAAACTGAAATTAATTTTCAGTTTTAAGATTTTAAACCTCCTCCTTCCCTCCAAGCATGCCGCCGGCCACCCCTCTTGATGAGCCCCATTAATTGCTCATTAATTCCCCTTAATTACATTTGAAATTTGAAATAAGTCTCAAATAATTCCCTCCAAATTTACTAAAATCTGAGAATAATTTAAGATTTGAGTAAACCTCTTGCCACTTCACCTAACCTAACTTCTCTCCCTCATTGCACCCGCCCCTCTCTCCCACCTTGGCCGAATTCCCCATTGCTCCTTGGGAATCCCGCCAGCCCCTCCTCTTTTCTCCCCTTCTCTTGTACATTGAGAAGCCTAGAGACGAAGAGGACGACACCTCTCCTATTCTCTTCAATGTTGAATGGCAGATCCCGAGCTTGAATGGGGTCTTGTATTCAACGCCGACGGAAACATCAACATCCTAAGATCGCCGTGCTTTGACGTGGAATATGAAGACAAGACCACCGTTGAAGAATATTTGGAGCGAGTCGTCCTGATTCTTGCGAGCATCATCGACCGACGATTTTCAAGCTACGATTGGAGCCTCGTCGGCCACCCACTATATCCATCTCCACCGGCTACCTCTCCACCAACAAAGTTCTTCGGCGCCATCGTTGTAGTGGTAATATCTTTCATTATTTGGCTCATCTTTCTCCGCTAAAGCCTACAAGTAGCTGAGTGAGAAGGCCTTGAGGTGAACCTCTCATTGTTAAGTGTTGGATTATGTTACTTGTGCTTAGCATTTAATCTTACCTTGGTTTTTGAAAGGATAGTCTTGGTTATTCTCTATTGCTAATCTTTGGCCTAAGCAAGTTAAATTTTTCAAATTCTTAATTCTCTCTTGCATGATTGAAATAAATTTATAAGGGCAAAACTTAAAACAATTTTCTTTCTCGTTTCTAAACGTAACTCCTAGTAGTTTCACATCAAAAGACCTTGAATAATTGATGATTCTTGCTTTGGAATAACATAAGGGGTTATGCAGACATATATGGCGAATGAAGTTATGCAGACATTATTTGGGATTTTTTACATACATAACACTTAAAACTACGTTATTTACTCATTTAACACCTAAAGTTTTCTATTTACACACATACCACTTAAAACTATTTCTCATTTCTAAAAAACCACTCCGTCCCTCTCTCTGTGAAATCCCGCTGGCTTCACTTCGCAAGGCCCTCCACGCCGAAGTTCCGACGATCGGGCCTCCACCGCCGACGACAGTCTGTCCGAAGCAATTATGCAACGTTACCAACGCTATTCCGGTGGCCGCCGGACACCATTGTCACAAAACCGGACTGAACTTCTCTCTCTCCGTCGCCGCGAGTGCCTCCGTGTCTTTCGCCAACTCGATCAAGATATCGATGGGATCCTCGTCCACCTCCACGATCATGCTATCGACATGATCATGCCCTGTCTCTAACACCTTCGTGAAGGCATTGCGCAGAGACCTTTGAATATAGAATTCAACCCGGCTTGCACCAACAGACCTTTGAAATCGAAGAGCGAGCCATTCATACTGTCGGCGGTGGATCTGATAAAACTGGCGAAAGTGACCGTCGATGAATTCTTCCAGATTCCGATGACTGTGAGAGATGAAATGGTGCACGATTTGGTCGAGGGGCTTGAATCGATCTTTAAGGAGTGTACCTCCTTCGTAGCTTCATGCGGTGAGTGAATTTGTTTCTTATGACGTAAAAATTTCACTGTTTCTTCAAATTTCTAATTTGAATTTCATCGCAGGGAATCGGCAGACCTACATGCCGTTCTTGCCGCCATTAACGCGATGCAATCAGGACTCGAAATTAACGAAACTGTGGAAGAAAGCGAAACCGTGCACAGCTGGAATGGAAATCGGACAGGCCGTCGTCGGCGGTGGAGGCCCAATCGCCGAAACTCCGGCGTGGAGGGCCTTGCAAAGTGAAGCCAGCGGGATTTCACGGAGAGAGGGACGGAGTGGTTACGAAGTGGTTTTTTAGAAATGAGAAATAGTTTTAAGTGGTATGTGTGCAAATAAAAAACTTTAAGTGTTAAATGAGTAAATAACATAGTTTTAAGTGTTGTGTATGTAAAAATCCCTAGATTTTATCTTAATTTGATTTATTATATCAAGTAGTCTAGGTCTTGCGGACACACCACCTGGAACAACGTAAAAACCGTGTAATAGAACATCAAAAAAACTTTACAAATGACGATAAGGAAGAATAAGAGTGTCAAATGATTTTAATATTTGGAAGATCAAATCTAAATTGCTAAATTTGATAATAACAAGGGACGCCTAATCACATTGGAAAAGGATTTTGCACACGCTTTTATCATTCCATCAATATCAAACTCTTAAATGCAAGATCTGAGAACACTTCGTAGATTCGCTAAAAGTGTTCAAACACTCCGACAATAGCTCCAATCTATATGCTAAAAAATAGTTCACATGTGCTCCGATCTTTACGTCAAGCTCCTAAATGCGAGACCTGAGAATGCTTCGTGGATTTGCTAAAAATGCTCAGACACTTTGATGATAGCTATGTTGATAAAAAAATTTAACAAGAAAGAGCTATTTAATTTTCAAAATTTCCTCATAACTCTAAAATCATTCATTCAAAACCTAAACTCAAATCCTACTAAGAATTCAAACTCTTAAAATGAAATCAATCACCAAAAACTTAAAACCAAAATCCATCCATACTTTGCAAAACAGATTCGCGAGGATGATGAAGTGAAGAATAGCTTCAGCTTACAAAGAGTAGATGTCTTGTTTTATGTCTTGCTACAATCCATTCTCAATTAATTTCTTACCAATTGGGACGTTACACGTGCCCTTTGACTGCATGGTTTTGTCGCAAAATAACACCATTATATTACGGTCACGGCCAAAGCCTGTATGTTCCCTAATGATTAAAAGCCACTTAAGTAATGAATTATAGGGTGCACTCTATAATATAAAGCCTTATATTAGCTAAGGTTGACTTAAATTCAATTCTTTAGCCAAGCATTCATCCCAGGTCTATAAAGTAGTAACCTTGGACGACACAACTCATAGATGCTAATAAGGATCATTCTATCACGTTGGATCGATTATCTCCTATGACTAAGTAGACCAAGGATCATAACAGTTCAGAACGGAACCATGGGATCTTGATCCAGCTCATCATCATTCCCTCATCACCCACTTTAAGTATATGGCAATAAATTTCAAATCATAAACTCCAAAATCAAAAACAAAATTCAAATCCTAAAATCGCTATTATTATATATTAAATAATTATTGCAACCTATTTAACGACTAGCCTTAACCGAAAATTCTCTCTTATTACCGGGAGGGGAAATTAATCATAGGCGCTTGCGCCTCTCAGAAACTAAAACTCATATCAAAAAGTTCTCACAAAAATAAGGGTTAAATCTCGAGGTAGTGTCTTATCTAAGACCAAATCTTCATCTGAAAATCTACCCCAAAACCAAAATCCGTTAAAACTTTAATAAAGAGGTGCGGTTTCGGAGCCCACTCTCATGACTATGTGAAGTACTCTATATTTCAAGATAGTAAGCCCATCCCCTTCCTTAGGGGGTCCAATCTTCCTCTCAAAATCCTAGTCCCCAAAAATCCAATAAGGGTTAGAGGAGTGCCATGGAGATAACCAATCCTTGTGATGATAGCAAGGCAAGAATTGCAACAATCTACAACTAAGGCATGAAGTATATAAGTTAAAATATTAAGATTTGGGGGTCATGTGATTCATGACACCTAAGTCAGTTACCAAAGAGTTGACCAAAGGCTCTATGAAATATATAATCCATGCAGAAGTGAGTACTTACCTGAAAGTGCCAAAGAGAATGCACCAGAAGATTTCTTCCTAAAGGATTCTATCATGCCTCAAGTTCTTCGATTTAATCATTGTTGAAACCTCCTTGTTGATGTCCACAGATTGCTATGTCAGATGAGCCTATGATTTGTTAGCCTCCTCGATTCCCTCATTATCGGCTTGGTAGTTTTCAATTCAGTCTTCAATATATCTCCTTGGAGAATCATGTGAGACTCATTGATGCCAGTGCTTTCCTATTATATCTACCCCCTGCTATGTTCCTAAGGGCTATTAGTCCAAGGAAAAAAAGAAAGCCCAAATGATAGGAGTTTTGTATCTGTGGAGGACTGCAGCTAAAGCTGATCGCAGGTGAAGGTCAATGCTGAGAAAAATTGATAAGTAGAGTTGGACGTCGAGCAGAAATTAATAACAATTTTAGAGATCCACGCAATCAGGCAAAATTGTGAAGTGACAAAGTGATAAACGCTTGGAAATGATAGAGCCAAAATGAAATCAAGCAATGGAAAAGAAAGAATGAAGAGATCACAAGGTTATGGATGAAGAGATGAAATAGAGGCAACTCCACAGCATTGAATATTGACATTACGTTGAAGTCACATGATGAAGGCTGAGAGCAGAAATTAACGATGAAGAAAGAGCAGCATTGATAAAGGCTGAGAGTACCAATCGATTGCAACACAACAAGGCTTACTTAACTTTAAGTGGTGACACAAAGAAGTTGAAATACCTAAAGTTCTGATACCATGGGACGACAACAACAACAATAACAACATCAAGTCTTTATCTCGGCTACATGAATCCTTTTTCTCCATTGTGTTCTGTTAAGAGTCAAATTCTCATTTAAATCTACTAAAGAAAGATCATTCTAATATTTTCTAACCAAGTCTTTTTAGGTCTACCTCTATCTTTCTTAACATAAGCCAAATCTAATACATCTACTCTCCTAATAGGGTCATCAAAATGCCGCCGCTTTACATGAACAAACCATCTAAGGCGACTCTCTCTAATCTTATCTTTCATTGGAGCTACTCCATCCTTTTCACGGATATGCTCGTTTTTTATCCTTTCTCTAAGAGTAAATCCACTCATCCACCTGAGCATTCTGATACCATGGGAGCATTAAAAAATTTTCTTGTTCATTCAAAGTGTTCATACAAAGCAATCTAGAGATAAATCTGAAAGGAAATCAAGGTACACCAAAAAGGGAAAAATATCAAACGCTAAAAAATTTTAAATTCAGAGATTTCTAATATACTTTCGACCCCCAAACGAGTTATGAATTTCCATCCTTGGCATAGATCTGTGGGAACATGATTTCCTTTCTTGGAATGAATCCATGGAATCCTACTTTCCTTAGCACAAATCTGTGCATTCAATCAAAGATTGTACTTTACATTTAAAAAACACAACTTTAAGACATAATAGAAATATAACAATTTTTTATTTGTAAAATTACACATATAAACTAAAGAGAAATGTTTTATCAGAAAACACAAATGAGTTACTGATCAACAGTATAGTGTATACAAATGTGACAGCAACAACTGCTGGTTATAGTGCATTACAATATTATACACAAGCAGAAAAGTTTCTAAAATCCATCTATGTTAGATGCAAATGATTAATAACCCAATGCCACATCACTTGCAAAATTCAAACAAAAATATGAAGGAAAAAAAAAAGATGAGAAACCAAAAAGTTTACCTTTAGAGCTTTACTTTTTCTACCCCTATCACGGTTGCTGATTATTCTAATGAGCTTATTTGAATTGGACATGTTGCTCATCTGAGAAGCAACTGGAGAGGGCATGGATCCACCAGCAGGAATTATCATTTCCGGGGATTCTGCAGGTTTTGAGAGCTTAGGTTTCTTTGCAACATTTTGTCCGTAAAACCCTGCATACAGTCATTACAAATGGGTAAACCTATCGAAAGTTTGAGAACAATATGAAAAATTAAACTTGGCTCAAAGAAAAACTACCGATATTTCCATTAGATTCATACTGCAAGCCTTCACACCTCTTTTTAGCATGATCTCTCTGCGAAGAAAGGTAAGAGAAAACTAAGTATATAACAGTTTGTCTCAATAATTAGATGCTCAAACCTAGGCAGGTCAATAAGATACAAAAATGATAAACATGGCAATGGGTACTCCATATCAATTATATTATAAAAATGCAATAGAGCTCAGGAAAAGAAATCTTAATAAATTATGGAAATAAAGCATCTGAATAGTTAAAAAAGAGATAAATAACACAACAGGCCTTTGCATCTATCAGTGAAGATTGGTTTCCTAAGTTAGTATAGCGCCCAAGTGTTACAGATATTCAAACGCAACCCTAAACAGAAGATATCACTTTTAACTAAATAAAAAGTCTAATGTTTGGTAGCTTTTCAGTTTGTCAAACATATTGCAACCTTGTAGAATGCAACGAAGTAAGCAAATTGGACCAATTGTAAATGTTTGCATGCTTAAATATATAAACAATTTTATTGCTCAAGAGTCATAAAAAATCTCATCTTTTTTTAGACATTTAGGTCAATTAAGACAAATGCGCACACACATCACATATGCAAAACTCAAACAAAAGACCTCTTGGTTGGTAGCCAAAGCTCCCAACCAACAGATCAGTGTGAGTTGCGTAAAAATCACATCTTAACTGACCAATCCCATTTTGATGACTAATTCCTTTTTTTTATCATGTCTCTTTTTAAACTTACCATCAAAAATGCCACATAATTGCCCAACCTATTAAATCTTCTTCACAAGCAAAACCAGAAAAAGTTTCTCAATCCATTTGAAAAATCTCATATTTAATCACAGGTAAGATAACTCAAAAAAGTACAATGGGGGAGAGTCATCATAATTATGATGGCTAGATATTATAAGAGGATTGATCAAGTTCACTTCAAGAAGAAGAGCATAAAAAATGCTAGTTAACATTTTATATGATTATAAGAACTAGAGAGAGAGAGAATGAAATCCAAAAGGCACTTGTACAGGATCAAAACTCTAAATAAAACTCCGTACGTATAACAGATAGAACTACAAACTGGATGAACTGTCATAACACAAAGGGAAAAAAAAACTTTGAAAATACCTTCCAAAAAATTTGCACACCCACTTTCAGATTTATAATCAGGCTACAAGTGAGGATTGTCTTCTTTAGGATGTTGGAAGACTAAATATCATAATTTCCTAATGCAACTAATATAATGTTTAGTATATTTTCATGCTAAGAAAATTTGATGGCTTGCATCTTTTTATTTTCTTTGGTTTTTAGAGGAATAATGTTCAAGACCATTGCCGTCTCCAACTGCATAAGATATCATTTCGTTAACAGAATTAATAAAATATCATGAAAAAACTAGTAGGAAATGCAACTAATATAATGTTTAGTATATTTTCATGCTAAGATAATTCAATGATTTGTTTCTTTTTATTTTCTTTGTTTTTAAAGGAATAATGATCAAGACCATTGCCGTCTCCAACTGCATGCACGATATCATTTAGTTAACATAATTAATAAAATATCGTGAAAAACATTGTTAGTCACGTATAAAATGTGAGAGAAATCAGAACTCTACTTCAAGTTCATGAACAAAGTAATAAATGGTGAAAGACAGTTACATCTAGCGTGCTCCATCGTAGGACAAGTTAAAAACTATGAACCACTGACAGAATTCTTATATAGATACTTTAATTATCCATTAAAAAATTAAGATAAGAAAAGCTCAAGGATTAAGTTGCTCAAAAATGAAAAATTCAAACTGGAAAAGCTATTATTTGGACATGATAAAAAGAATTAATTTTACCGGTGATAACCAACATAGCATAGGTTATCGTTCAACTGTCACTGGGATCTAATGATGTATATAACAGTTCGCAAATTTATCATAACTTTTAAAATCTGAAAGCATAAAACCTATAGATAAAATTTATTTCAGACATTAATAACCTGATCGTGTTGAACCATGTAATCAGCCTGTAACCTCTGTTCATAAGAAGAGGCCTGCACATCATGGGAATCAGTCCTCTAAAAAAAACCAAAATCGTAAAGTTTTATAAAGAAATAATCCTATATTTTTCAGAAACAATCAAGACCTTGGAATCAGGAAGGTTCAGCGAACTTTTGTATCCCAAATGCTTCGGTTTCTTCTTCTTTCTTGGTTTGATAGGCATATTGCTACTATCAAATGTCAGTAATCTCTCAAAATCTACAGTAGAATCAACTTCTAAATTTTTATGGGGCTGTGAATAGCCATGCCGTGAGCTTTGGTCATCCTGGAATGAAGTCGTGTCACCACTTGAAACATCTGTTTTACTGGTCATTGGGAGGGATCCAGAAGGTCCACCACAAAAAGGAACAATAATCCGTTGTCTTGAAGCTGTTCGCATACGCTTCGTTGGCACTGCACTAACATTAAGGGTACCTGAAGGTCTTTTCTCCATAAGAACATGAGAATGGCTTGCAGAATTATATGATAAGTCAGTTTCATATCTAGAAGTGTAAGACTTCTGTTGATAGACTTTTCTCTTCTTGTGAATAAATTTGGATAAATAATTCCCTTCAAACACTCCTGGCAAAATGTCTGCACCTGTTTCACCTTCATCCTCTTCGAAAGCAATTCCTACCATTAAAAATAAATCAAGGATAAGAAGTAAAATAATGCTGATGTTTTTCATCCAAAATATAGGATAATAATACACAATGATAAAGGGAGAGCAATAGTAGTCCAGACTGATACCCCGACTGATACCTGGAACGGAATCACACATTGAGGCCTCACATTCTTCTTCCTGCAGTGCATTAAGCATTTCTGAATTGAGCATATTAAAAGAGACTGCCGTTTTAGCAGTAAGCAGAAAATTTTAATCAAACATTAGTGGCAGGCTTCCCAGCAATTTAAGACGTGGTCAGTAGTTTTTAAGTATCGCAAAGAAATGCACAAATAAGAACCTAATAGATGTTCAGATAATGAAGAGAATATCAATTATTAATTTGCTATTAAGTAGCATTAAAAAGGTCAAACTTTGATTTAAAAAAAAAAAAGAAATGAAGAAATTGCAATAATTATTGTCATATCCGCTGATAAAAAATATCTGAAGGTGTTCTCTTTCATCTCTGATCTCTTGCTGAAAATAAGTAGATTTAATAATCTAACCATGCTATATAATACATAGCTTTCACATACGTGCATATTTTATTCCACAAAGAGATGTTTATGGTGTTCCAAAAGAATATTTTCTGATGCCCATTTGAAACATTGAGTTCAGGGAGTTTAATGCCTATTTTTTCCTGTTTGAAGCATTGGAAGGATTCGAGATATTGGAAGAATTATCTCATCAACATTCAATAACAGTTAAAAGAAATAAACTTTACCTTAATCTGTGCACATTGAGACTCTATTGATTCCCTGTACGAGTGCATAGCACCAGGAAGTACTTTATAGAACAAGTTTTCCTGGAGTGAAAAATAATAGCAGTTAAAGTTTGATGAAATAGAATCCAGCAATAACTCATCTGCCGAAGCTGGAAATCTGCACAATCCACAACACATTGCCAAGAAAACCCAAGCAAACAAGGACTAAAGAAGACCAGCTTACAATAGAGCTAATCTTTAAAAAGGGAAAATTATGAAAGCTTCAAAACAAATATGTTAAGAAAAAAAAAACTAAGGCACAAGACATACTTCTGAAAGTTGGTCATCCAACATTACTCCAAATGAACCAGCATCCTTTATCCTATCAGGAGTTCTTGGTGCTTCAGCCATGATAGGATCACTAGACACATCAGAGAGATACTGCATGAGCCTACAAGCATAGCTCTGGATACCCGGCTTAAGAAACCGAGCTTCTACACTCTGATACAAAAAGAATTGTAATTATTCATAAATTCATGAAAGCGTGGGGAGAATGAATTATGAAGATAGAAACATAACAATGTTTAAATATATGTGATCTGGATAAAGCATCAATAATTCACCAGATAAAATACAGCAACAAAACATTATGAAAGGGCAAAAGCTTTTTTTTTATGAATTAATTGTACGCATGCAAAACAAAGTTGATGATCACAAAAGATAGCACTTATCATTTATTAGACAAACATAATAGTAACACAGCACACTTTCTGAATGAAGATCCATCAGAAACTAAAGCCTTAATAGAGGAGTTAAAAAAGAGTAACATGTGAAAAAATCATCAAGTAATACAATCACATCAAAAAAACAGAGATGAAAACCCAGTTAATTTATTCAAACCTGATCATTCATGCCAGAGGATGCTTCACCTTTACTAATAGCAACAACAGAACTCCAAAAATTCATGACAGCTTTAGCCAGAGTTCGAGCTACATTCCTCTGCTTCTGGAACAAATTTTCTTGCTCAAACTTTGATCTACCAACAAAGGCAATCCAGTGGCATACTTGGGCAGCAGCAGCTATCTTCCAAAGCCGCTCCTGTTTATATGCAGCAATTATAAAACAGTAAAAGTTAATCAGGTAAGCAGGAAATATGAGGATATCAGCACAAAAAGTATCAAAATAGCAAAAATTGAGTGCAACAATTACACTACACATAGTATGCAGTATCAAAAGAGTTGTATGAATATCATCTTAAAAATCAAACCTGCATAAAATCATTTGCCATCCAAGCCATTTCTTCAAGAACAAACTGCCAGTGGCTTTTTTTTCCCTTCTCTGAAGATATGCAACCAATAGATGGCACACCAGCCTTCTTTAATCTTGTCTGAGCAGGAATATGCTTTTATCAAAATTAAATTGTGGATCTAATATAAAACAGACTTCAAAAAAGAAAAAGCACAGAAGAAACCTCAATTATCCGAGCTTCTTTCAAAATGGCATCTTCATGCGCCTTTTTTGCCAACTTCAGTTGGTTAGCTTCACTATTCTGAGGCTCCGGAGCAGTTGAGCAAGCCTTCTTGGAAAGGATTTCTGAAGAGGGCTCGTGACTGTAGCCAATAGAAGTGACCTTTACTGCACCAGCTTTGATGACATGGGTACTATCATGCTGAGAAATTTCAGATTTATTGTTTAAAAGGAGCTTATCTACAGCTTGCTCGTCCCTTCTATCACATAATAACACTTCATCTTTAACCTTAACTGATTTGTCAATCTTTATCTGAGATGTTCTTGCTTCACCATTACTAGTAATGCAAGCAGCAGAACCTGCAATTTGGCTACTTTGTACCGCACTACTAATGCCAGAAGTAACTTGACCTGCTGCATAATCTTTGGAATTAAAGCCTAAGCTACTACCAATTCTAAGTGCCAACAAGTCGTTACTATCAGCATTTCCGTGAAGGTTGGCTGTATTGACAAAAAGGGGATTAATGTCAGCATTGCTTCTAGCTAGCACTTCAGTGGCAGTACTAGAAAAATTTTCTTTCCCAGTAATATTATCCTGAGGCACATTCATTACATCTACATCTGCAGATCTGCAGCTTTTGTCCTTGTCGTCATGGCTGGAACCTTTAATGTTATTAATGGCACAAGAAGGGGCAGAAAGAAAACCAACAGAAGCAGTGGATTCTTTCCCAATAAAACCAGATGTTTGCATAGCACTACTCTTAGCCGTTTGTTCAACAGAAGTAGCATTATAATCAAAATCCTGCAAGTTTTCGCAAGCGTTCATTTTTACTACCTGCAATTCTGTTTTTTCTGTATCAGAAAGCGTATGATGTGCCAGCCCACCATCAATTTCAATATCCAATTGATCTGTGGAAGCAAAGCTTTTTTGCACCCTCTTAGCATTAGGACTTGTAGGTTTAGAGTTTATGATTGAAGAAACAGTGTGCTCCTCAGCATGCACTTCCTCATGTGACTCCTTTAAATCTCTAGAATCTGTATGAGAAGAAAATAAAAGTGGAGATTTATTGCCGTGACTATCCCGGCCTGATCTATACCGATTCCTCCGAGCATATGCCTGACCACTTGGTCCAAGTCGGAAAATCACCAAATCATTTGATTCTTTTGTATTACGACAACTATCAATCTTAGAGGATTGTTCTGCCGGGGCAGCATTACTTCTTCTCCCTGTTCTTCTTGCATTTTTCTCTCTGCCAGGACTACTATTTTCTCCAGCGAATAGTAAGAGATTGTCTGCAATGTTAGGCTCTCGACCCGTAGAACCTGCAGGCCGGCCACTGCTTTCAACAGAATCCCCATGAGGTGATGCAGCCAGTGCAAAGCTACCCTTCGCTTCACTACGGTGAAAAGTACAAGAAAAATCAAGAGGGATAAGAGATTCACAATAATGCTATTGGAACAGACGAAACATTTGTTGCTAAAATTTCAAATGCTCTGTTAAAATTTTAAATAGAATAAACCTTATCATGCATTGCTCAGCAAGCTGATCTCGGAGAGAAGTAGACTGTACACTGATTGATGTTGCACGACCAAATTTATACTCCAGCGGATTACCACCCTGCAGAATGAATGGAATTTTACTGAAACCAAAAATAAACATGCAAACTATTTTATTTATCAGGCAACAAAAGAACAGAATCAAGGTGCCTTTTCCAGGAAATCCAGCTCTCTTCTTCGCTCTTCGCGCACATCATATTCCAGTCTGCAGCAGTTATAATAGAATAATCATATACTATGTACAAGAAAAGCTTTTTTTTTCAAGTCAATAGCATTGACCAATGTCCTCAGGCTAAAAACATAAATTCAATAAGCTTCTGAATTTGCTAAAATTAAGGATGTTGCCATTGAATCTTATGAACAGTTGATACATGCACTACGTTCTGCCATATCTGTAATCCATATTACAAAAATGACAAATTAAACGGAATCAAACCAACCGTAGCTCCTCCTGTGCCTTCGCAATTGCTGCACGATGGGGCGATGATTTGGTATCTAAACCGGCTTCACAATCAACAACACCACCCATGGAATCAACCTCTGCATTCACCAAGAGGGTAAATCCTGGGCTGCATCCATGCATAACTGTTGTACTAACTTTTCAACATTCACCCTTCAAGAACTCCTGTAAATTCAAATTTCCAAAATATTCCACAAAATTAAAAGGCCATGACTAGGGCAACCTAACAGATGAAATAACTAAAGAAATGAAACAAGGTAAAGATAAAGAGAGCAGAAAGGACTAACAATCTAGAGGAATAAAAAATAGCAGGAAAAGATATTAAAAAAAGAAAGGATTTCAAACCATTTGATGCTAAAGAGAGAAAAGAAAGGCCAAAAAGAAACAAACTGCCTATTCCTTAAGAGGATACATTAAAAAAGAGAACGGAAGAAAGGGATACAAGACAAAGTCCTCACAATTCTATTCAAAGCTCTAAGCTCAACGAAAGAGAATAAAAATGGGCACTTCATTGGCTGTCCATCTGTCATGTTTAGAGGATTAAAAAAAGAATATTATTCAACAAATTTAAAATGGAGTCATCCAATCCAAACACTTTAGAACTCTTACAGAAACCTGCAGGTGTAGTAGAGAATCAAATGAAGAACCAGATCTAAAATCATAGTACATGCTCTCTCATTTTTCATCACATTTATTTGCAGTACCATACAGTTCCCTCCCAAAATATCAGAGAAATGAATGTCTCACTGGTGTCATCACGATTAATAACAGATACACTGATTGGGACAAACAAAGAACTTTATTTCTTAAATCCATGTTCAACATCTCTATGAATTACATGGGCTTGACATTGCAATTGTGAAATGAACTTCTGGTCGTTTCATGGCTTAGAAAGATGGAATTAGCTGAATGCCTGGGATTATAAAATAATACTGAATAATCCTTTCCGCAAGTAAACCAAAGTAGCTCCAAATTCATAAAATATCGAAGACACTTATGCAAAAGTTACAGTGCAATTTAAAGCAAGACATACTATCCCATTGTATGAATCTTGACCTATTGTTACTTTTTTCCTTGCATTTTTTTTTCAACAATGTTTATGAGGATGCTCAAGAGGATGCAGAGATGAGGAAGCTCAGGTGGATGAGTGACTTTACTCTTAAAGACAAGATTCAAAATAAGCATATACATGAAATTGTTGGAGTACCTCCTATGGAAGATAAGATTAGAGATAGTCGTCTTAGGTGGTTTGGTCACATAAACGGCGGTCTTTCGATGACCCAGTTGGGAAATTTGATGTATTGGATTTGGCTTATCTTAAGAAAAGTAGAGGTAAACCTAAAAAGATTTGGTTAGAAAAGATTAGAAATGACCTTTATTTATTAAATTTAAATGATAATTTGACTCTTAACATGACACAATAAAGAAAAAAAGATTCATATAACCGGCCCCACATAGTGGGATAAAGGCTTGATGTTGTTGTTGTTGTTGTAATGTTTAAGTATCACATAAGCTTTTGCTCAGCCTCTACCATAATACTCCAATAAAAATATGCCTCCTTCAAACATCATTTTTTATTAGTGTGCAGATAAAACAAATGACAAACGACAATCTAAGTGAATAATTAAATTATTGCATATATGCTCTTATATATAAAATTGAATATTGCCACCATATTAAACAAGAATAAATGGTCTACATTGGGTTTGTTGATAGCCAGTCGACAACAAAAAATCTAATTTGATAACTTGCAATACTTCATTAGGGCCATTGAAATTGATTGAAACACAAAATCTCAAAAATAACTCAAAATTTGGTTTGACACAATTTTAATTTCAAGAAATTTGTGTATATTTTTTTTCTCAAAGTAGAGTTTGAGTTGATGACCATATACATATACACACACACACAACCAATCTATAGTAAGTTAATGTCGAATTTGAGTCAACTCTCGGCTCCAAATAAATTTTGAGCCTACTTCAAATTCATGTATTTTGAGTCTAGCTAGGTCAATCTTGCTTCAAATCAATTATAATTTCAAATCAAGTAAAAAATTTCTATTATTATAGTCGAGTCAAACTCATTTCAAATCGATTCAATACTATCCTTGCACTCCATCATATCGCATTAAGTTTTAACTGCTCCACAAAAAACAAATCCTTTTTCTCCTTCATATGCTAGTTTAATTTCAAATTGTTGTTTTCATTATAATGCCACAAGCTACAAACAAGCTTCATCTAAAAAGAAATTTCGTCATCTTCCTATCCATCCATCCATCTAAATAAAATCTACTATTCCAAAATCATTTAAGAATTATAAGGTTTCAATCAAATTCTTTCATTTTCAACAGCAATTCAAACTTAATAATTGCATGGATCCCTCTAATACCTGGTAAATTTCGTTTATTTTAAACTATGAATTCCAATCATCACGCTTTACCAAATGCACTTATCATTATATTTAAGCCAGCGCATATGTTAAAAGTTTTTGGTCTACATCTGGTCATTTATGACAGTAGACCAGCTTTAGCCATGGAAACTTTGCAATGATATCTACATAATCATTTTTTAGCTACAGTCAGACAAATCAATTAAAATTGAAAATTGAGCAGCGCGTGCATTGGCACGATAAGACCCATCGATAGCCAGCTTTAAAATTTCAGCAGAGCAGTGCAAGAAAATACCACCAGCAAACAATATAGGCTCGTCCCCCTGCTCCATTCCAACATTACAAGCAGCTTTTTCTCACATAAAACCATGAAAAAATAGCGTTTGCACTAATGTAACCAAGTATAACAAGTGTATAGCAGCATTGAGAATGACCAAGTTGCCAAAGAAAACAGAACAAATCAAACTCCCAAACCAATCAATCAAAAGTAATTGATCAAAACATACATTCTAACTTGAAAAAAAAAAAAACAAGGAACAAACTTGGACACCGGGCCTTATAATAGAGAGCTCGTTCTTCCATACAATAATTCGCGACCTCGATTACTGCCATACACTCTCATCGCGTTATACTGAAACATGGCGAATCGGACATACTCAAGGAGTCCCACGTTCCGCTAAACTCATGCAGGTAAACATGCACGGGACAAAATTAAGATAAGCATAGAACCAAAACGCAAGAGCTAGGGTTTTAGTTTAGACTGAAGCAGAGGTGGAAGAGAAAAATACATTTGGAGAGGAAATTTATTATGCTGGAGCAGAGGTCGCTGAAGAGGCCGAGGAAAGACAAGATGAATTCCGACCTAGGGTTTGGCTCCGGGTGGAGCAGAGTAAGGTCCAGGTCGACGAAACTGGGATGGTATCGAAGAACGATATCGGGCTTGCAGAATGGCCCGGGGAAGGGGAGGCCGGTTCGGTCGAACCGGAACGGTCTAATTCCGGTCGAATGCCCTTCAAATCAACCTAAATTTAGATCTAGGTCAAGAGATGCAGGGAGAAAGCGGAAGCGGGGGGGCATGGAGGGTACCTGCCGCCGGTGAGTTCGGGATCGCCGACGGTGGGGAGGTCGCCGGAGAAGCAGCAGATGGAGAGATTGCGGAGCGGTAGGGGTACGAGAAAGGGCTTCGGCTGTAGGTCGGGTTCAGATCGAGGTTTTACGAGTACGCGAGCCGGACCTGCAATAACATCGAGTTCAAATGTCCCCCAATGGTAGATCCATTCGCGAGGTGGCCTGTGAATCTTATGCACGACTTTTGAGAACTTTATATTTCGTTAATGACCCCTAGACTAGCTAACGTGATATGTAAATGATGGATTAAAATTCTATTTATTTATTTTTTTTTGTTAAATAAAAGCTTTTAATATTTTGTAGTCTTTAATAAAAATGAACATTTTTTAAATGATAATAGCCTTCATTTTTTTTTAAATAGTTATATTATTAATTAAATTTATTTTGCAAAACCATTTTTGATATTATTTTTTCAATAATTAGTAAAGTGCATGTGCATTTGATGCACATAGATTGAATTGATTATATTTATTTAGTAAAATACTAATATTTTAATATTGCTTTTTTTCAAAAATTATTATTTTTATTTTATTTATTAATATAAATATAAATTTTTGTTTATTTTCATTATTTAAAAATATAGTTATGATAAAATAATAAAAATAACTTATAATTTATGCATGATTTATTGCTTCATAATTAAAGAAAAAAATGATTTGATTTAATATATTTTTATAATGGTCAGTTAATAATTTTATTTTTGTGTTTAGTTTTCAAGATATTCTTATTTAAAATATTTTTTAAGACATGCATATGAAAATAAGAAAAATAATATAATGAAATTAGTGTTTCTCCTAAAGAATATTGAACTAGAAAGATATAATGCATATGTAATTAAGGGATTGTTTGAATGTTTGAAAAAGGAATGTAGAGTAAAATGAATGGGGTGTTCAAACTTTAGTTGTTTGGTTGGTTAAAAAAAGAATACAAATTAATTTGTTGATGTATTTGTAATTCATCATTTAGTTCATTTTCCATATATTTGAAATTCTTATGATTTGATCAAATTTCAAATACATTATGCTCATGAAGCTTTGTTTGCCGCCACCACTAACCGACACCACTACCCGTACCACTGCATGCCACTAGAACTGCTATAAGTCTCCTCTACTTATGGCTAACACCATAAAGACCAGCCAGCCACCTCCATTTTTGTTACTTGTTTATCCAATGCCAGCACATCTAGGTTGTATTATGAATTCAACTTCAAATCAAAAACCTTTTTTTAAGTGGTCAACCCTAGTTGACTTGGTCAACTGGGTTGACCCAAGGTCCAAGCTCGGGCTCGACAGACTCGACTTGGCCCACTGAACCCAGTGGGGAGGGCCCAAATCTGGGCAAAATCGAGGTCAACAGTATACATTCTGATTTTAAAGCCCAAATATCATAATTTTTAATGGATCCAACATTGTATGTGTAAAGATGTCATCACCTAACTTAAGATATAGGTCAAGCCCACCCAAAAAAAAAAAAAAAAAAAAAAAAAAAAAGAGAGAGGAAAAGAAAGAGTCTATGACTCCCCAAGATATAAATTTAGAAGAATTGTACAATTCATCTTTTAATTAATCTACTAGATATTTTAATAACCAGTTAGTATAAATAAAACTAGCAAAAGTAATTATAAATAATATTTATCAAAATATTTATATATTCATTCATAAAATTTTAATTTATAATAACCAGGAGATCAATCACTACACCGGTCTAGCTCTTTACACTCTTAACTACAAAAGAATAAGACCAAAATATAAAAAATAAAATAAAACTTAAAAATCCCAATCGATCTCAGTCCACTAGATCATGACCCATTTCTAAAAATATATATAAATAAAATAAAGAGCTAACAACTCAGCAGGTCATTAAAACCTACAATTGTAATAAAAGCAATGTTGTAGAAGCAGTATGCATGCAATGAATCAACATGTATCATTATAAATATATAACTATGAAAACATAAGGTAGTTAATATGTATAGTGTCATTTCATATGAGCAAAAAAAATCATTATAGGTTATATATCTTCTAATCATTGATTAGTAACTATACAAATGATCAGTTGGTTATGTCATCCTCTTCACTTTTTTTTTGGACATTTAGGCCATTTAAGGCAAACTCACACACACAACACATACACAAAGACTCGAACCCAATACCTCTTAGCTGAAAGCATAAGCTCTCAACCAACAGGCCAAGGTGAGCTGTGTATACTATACACTTCAATTATAGGACAATCTATATATTATTTGTGTAAATCATTACACTTGCATTAAATAAATTATCATGACTCTACATCTATCATTTGCGTGTTGTATAGTGCCAATACATGTATATCATGTTTCATACCGAATATATTAATATGCAATAATCTTTAAATTTGAAAAGGTACATTTTAATCTTTAACAATTAAAAAATATTTCAGGAGTCATTATAAGTCCAAATTATAAATTATCATGACCATAAAATAAATGTTATTGTGGTCTAATTATAATAATTTTTCATCTCGAGGTTAGTCGCGTTTTGTTTATCTTAAATTTTTTAAAAATATTAAGTTTTTATCAAAATTTTCAATTAAATTTTCCTTTCGATTATGAAAAAATGAGGTTAACTTTGAATTTATAAATCTTTCACCTCTTAAATTTTTATATTTTATAGAGATTAAGATTTTGAACACTTAGAATTTTTTCTAAAAAATTTAGAATTTAGGTTTTAGAATTTACACAATTTTCAGCACATAGAAAATAATATGGACTTTAAAAAATAATGATGTAGCACAATTAAAGTCTTAAAATAGTGTTATATACGATATTTAGTAATTTGGCTATTTGCTGAAAATGTGCAATTTTTCTTAGTAGGATTTTTATTGCCTACCATTATATATGATATTTTGTTAAATTTAGAAATGTTGAACTATATCTATTGCTCGAAGTTATTGAACTTTGTCTATTGCTCATTATTATTAAAATTTATTTTTTGGGGGTTATAAGGGGTCAGAATCTTTTGAGATATAATCAACTCAAGCGAAAACCTTTAGACTCTAAGGTTGACCTCCATAATTCAAGTTTACCTTCAACTTCATCTCTAGTCTTATAAACAAGAAGAATATCATCAACAAAAAGCATACACCAAGGTACAAACTCTTGCAAATGTCTGGTGAGAACATCCATGACTAAAGTAAAAATATATGGACTTAAGGCTGAACTTTGATGTAACCCAACCGAAATAGGGAAATACTTGGTCAAACCACCTTGTGTTTGAATACAAGTAATAGGTAATGTATACATATCTTTAATGATTTGAATATATGCGCTATTAACTCCTTTCTTTTCAAGAACTAACCATAGCACATCTCATGAAACTTTATCATATGCTTTTTATAAATCAATAAATATCATATGTAGACCCTCCTTATTTTCTCTATATTTCTTCATCAAACCTCTTAATAAATGTATGGCTTCTATAGTCGACCTACCTAACATGAATCTAAATTGATTTTGAAAAACATTAGTATCATACCACAACCTAGCTATGCTCCATAACTCGCTCCCATAGTTTTAAAGTACGACACATTAACTTAATTCCTCTATAGTTTGCACAATCTTGTGCATCACCTTTATTCTTAAAAATAAGAATTAACACATTCATTCTTCACTCATCTGGCATCTTTTTAGTCTTCAAAATATTATTAAAAAGTTCAGTAAGCCAAGAAATTCCTTCATCTCCTAAGCATTTTCACACCTCTATTGAAATACCATCAAGTCTAACAGCTTTTCCACCCTTTATTTTCTTGAAAGCCTCTCTAACTTCAGTTTTACTAATACGCTAATAAAAATAAAAATCTTTATTTTCATTTAGGGTGCTAAGGTCACTACAATCAATCTTATTTTCATAATATTCATTAAAAAGTTTAGCAAAATATCTCATCCACCTTTGTTTAATATCATCTTCTAAGAAAAGTATTTTTTGATCTTCTTTCTTAATACACTTCACTTAAACTAAATCCTTGCTACTATTATCTCTTTATTTAGCTAACTTATACATATATATTTCTCACTTTTTAGTATCTATTCAATTATATAAATCACTAAAAGCTAAGGATTTTGTATCTCATATTGCCTTCTTAGATTCCTTACGAGCCTTTTTATATCTTTCCCAATTATTAAAATTTTTAAAATTAATTCAAATTTTATAACAGATATTCTTATTTTTAATCTTTTCTTGTACATTTGGATTACACCACAAACTATTTTTACTATTAGGAGCTTTTCCTTTTGATACTCCAAGCACATCTTTTGCAATATGCTTAATATTATTAGCCACTTTTTTCACATAACATTAGCATTCTCATGCACATATAAAATCTTAAGATCTAAAATCTTTCCCTTAAAAATATTTTTGTTAATATTCTTTAAATGCCCCCATCTAATTCTAGAATATCATTTTACTTTAAATTTTTTTGTCTCTTTATCTTAAAGTCTAAAATTAATAATCGATGTTAGGCACAAAAATTTTCATTCAAAATAACTTTACAATCTTTGCAATATAAACGGTCTAATTTTCTTATAAGAAAATAATCAATCTGAGTTGTAATATATTTATTTTTATAAGTGATAAGATGCTCATTTTTTTTTTCTTAAATAAGGTATCAGGAATTAAAAAATCATAAGCTAAACAAACATTTAATATGGTCTTGCCACCTTCATTTGTTATTCCAAACCCATGGTCAACATGATTTTTTTTAACATCATCTACCTCTCTACCAACATGTCCATTTAAATCTCCTCCAATAAATTTTTTTTCTTCAAGAGGTATATTTTGTATTAATTCTTTTAAGTCATTCAAAAAATTTAATTTATAACTCATATCTAAACCTACTTAAGGAGCATAAGCACTTATAATATTAACAATCTTAGCATCAACAACAATCTTTAAAGCTATAATTATATCTCGAATCCTATTAATTTTTATAACATTATCCTTTAAACTCTTATCTATAATAACACATACACAATTTCTAGTACGACTCATACCAGAATACCAAAGTTTAAATCCTAAACTATTAATTTCTTTAACCTTCTCTCCAACCCATTTAATTTCCTGAGTGCACAAAATATTTAACTTCATATGAATCATAATATCTATTAATTCTATTAATTTTTTTGTAAGAGAACCTATATTCCAAGTACCAATCCTAATTTTAGTTTCATGGACTAGCTTTTTTACCCACATCCGTCCTTGATGTGGGAACCCTTGCCTATTTAACACTGCACTCGGGAACCGGTGCAGTGACCCTTGCACACTTGTCACTATATTCAGGCCATACAACGCATAGCTTCCAGGGGACGCCATAGCATTAACACAATTTCTTAAATGAATCATGTCATTATTATTCAGCAAGTTTTACGCTGGCTGTCGACTACCTAACGCAACCCTCCACTTTTCTCATCCGTTGTGCTCCCTTATTAAAAAAAAAAAAACTCGAGAGTTTAGCACTACAGCACCCCAAGCCAAGTGTCATAGCTCTCACTTAACTAAAATTTTATTATATTAATTCATTTATAAACTTTGGGTTATTACAAAAACTAGTAATTGTAATAATATTAATGAATTACCTTAAGACCTTATAAACCTTTCATAGAGAAGGGCGAGCTGAACTGAACAAAATGTACAATTTAAAGAAAAAGATAAATTTTGAAGATAATATTAGAGTAATTTTATGAAAAACTCCTATGTGACAAAGTTTTGGCATAAGCTATGTGATCACATATAGTTATGCTCGACCAATGATCCCATATTTATATGTGAGGATGAATCTTGAGGTTATAAAATTGCCTAAGTAATGCATTTACATAAAAAGTCAAAAAATTGCTTTTACATAATAAGTCATATAACTGATATTGGTGCAGTTGGTTACATGGTGAGCGAGTAAAAGCTTGTAGTTGATTATTAATATAAAAGTTCATGTTAGTTTCAAATGAAATATTTGTATACTTAATGAGTTCAAAATGATTGGAAGTTTCAAGTTGTATGTGTCTTAAGACATGGGAGACATTAGACTTGGTGAGTTTCATGTTATAGCTAGGTGATTCATGATCAATACTAAAAAAATTGGATTTTTCGCAGCATATGTTAGTAGCAGTTTAAAAACCGATGCCAAAACTCTATTCCTTGCATCGGTTTTGACCACTAAAAATTGCACCGGTTTTAACCCCACGAAACGCCCCGCCCTTAAATAGATTGAGAATCCCTAATTTTATAGTCTTATGCGTGCGAATTGCTCGGCTCTCCATCTTTCGCCACCGTGACTCTCAAGCAGAGCAAACCACTGCCGAGCAGAGCAAACCATTGTCGGAGGAGCACACTTTCGGTCTTTATTGTCGAAAATGCCTATCCGCTTGCACATCTGCTCGCATCTTGCTTGCTATTCTCAATGTGAGTCTCTTCTCCTTTTTCCTCTTCTTCTTCTCATTCTTCTTCTTCATCTTCTTCTCCATTCTTCTCATTCTTCTTCTTGTTTCGTTACAGTAATCCCTAAAATTAGAAAATGTTCAACATCTAAACGAGTACGTTATGAGAACTGTTATTTACCTTTATTGCCATTAGGAAAACCTATAAATACTTAGCTCTTACTCTATTTTTGTAACCAGTTTTCATTATAATAAAATTTTCCTTTTATCTTCTTTCTGCCTGCTCTCTGTTTCCCTCTCCGCTCCTCTTCTTGCTCCGTTTCTTTCATGGTATCAAGAGCTAGTACGAGACCATGGCAGATCATGATTCCTCGAATTCCCACCCTCCCTCATCCGCTGCAATCTCCGGCGACACCACCACCGAACTTCACATTTCGGCGCCGCTAAAATTCCTCATCTCCAACATCAAGAACATGGTTCCTCATGCCATCACCATCGACAACTATGCTATTTGGCGAATTCAGCTTCTATAACATTTCACCGCCAACGGGTACGCCGGCCATCTCAACGGCACAGTCTCTTCCCCCTCCGACGCCAACGCCACCGAATTCCAACGATGGAATCTCGTCGACAACAACCTTCTGTCTGCCCTGTTATCCACGATCTCTCCCACAATTCTCCCCTACATCATCTCGTCCTCTACCGCTCGAGAGGTCTGGATAACTCTTGAACGTCGCCTACAACCTTCTTGACGGTAGCGGGCCATCCAGCTCTAGAACGAGCTGCACACATTCCAAATGCGCGACCTCACAATGTAACAATATCTCACATGGATAAAATCCATCGTCGACAACATCGCCGCATCGGGATCTCATGTCAATGTGGAAGACGTCATCTTCTACATTCTTAACGGCCTTCCTTCAACTTACAACTCCTTCAAAGCCGCCATCCGCACCTATCCTCTTCCTCTGGATATTGACAATCTTTATTCGTTGCTTTGTAGCGAGGAGATTAACGTACACCAAGAATCGGCGCGCGAAACCGCTGCATCTTCATGAGCCACCGCTCTTTTCACGACTTCCGTAAATCAAGCTCGCGGACGCTCCCTACGTAGATTCAACAAGAACGAGAATTACAACACAGGTTCAACGCAACCCGTTAAATTGGGTCCAACTACCCCTTCGACCACCAACTCTAGCTCGCGACCGACCTGTCAAATATGCAACAAGATTGGGCATATTGCCTTAAATTGTTGGCATAGGAACAACCCAAATTTCGCCCCTACCTCCCAAAGACCAATTCCTGCCTTTCTTGCTCAACAGAACTTCTCGGCAAATCAAGATTGGATCATCGACTCCGGCGCGTCAAATCACCTCACACCGGACATAAACGCCCTTCGCCATCCGTCAGTTTACCAAGGATCGGAAAGCGTCTCCATCGCCAACGGGTCTCAACTCCCGGTCACTCACTCCGGTCAGGGCCTTCTTCCCCTACCCGATACTCCTCGTAAGCTAATCTTACGCAAACTGCTTCATGTTCCCACATTATCACATAATCTTCTACTGTTTCTCAACTTACTACTAACAATCCCATCTCTATAAGTTTTGACGCTAATGGCTGTGAAATTAAGGATCGTCAGGACCACCGTCCTCTTCTTCATGGGCATCTACATGACGGGCTGTACCATCTCAACAGCCGATCCTGAGCAAGCATCATCGCACTACACGCGAACCTCAAACAGGAGTATCTCTGGCATAATCGCCTCGGTCATCCTCATCACCGCCTGCTCAAAATTCGTCTTAGAAATTTACCCCAGCTCAATAAAGTCTCTGCCTCCATTTCTTGTAATTCTTGTAATGTTGTGAAAATTCACAAACTGAGCTTTAATAAAACTGTTTCTATTTCTAATTATCCATTTGATCTTGTGCACTCTGACTTCTGGGGGCCCGCTCCTCTTCCCTCCATAGACGGGTTTCGATACTATGTCGTGTTCATCGATGATTTCACTAGATTTTCGTGGATGTACTTAATGCGAACTAAAAATGAAACAGTCTCTAAATTTAAATTGTTTTGTCATCTTGTTAAGACACAGCATAACATGACTCTGAAAGCCCTCCGATCAGACGGAGGAGGCGAGTTTACTAGTGCAGAATTCACCAACTTCTTGAACAATAATGGAATTCAACGACAACTATCCTGTCCGCACACCCCTGAACAAAATGGGCTGGCGGAAAGGAAACACAAGCACGTTCTAGACCTCACCAGGGCTCTGCTCCACGAGTCAAATTCACCCGCAAAACTCTGGGTCGAAGCAGCTGCCACGGCCAATTATCTAATAAATCGGCTTCCGTTGTCCGCAATCAACAAACAGACAACGTTCTATCGTCTACACGGTCGGGACCCTACGTATGATCATCTCTGCATTTTTGGATGCCAGTGTTTCCCTTGGCTCCGACCATACGCAGACAACAAACTCTCTTCAAGGTCCCGGAAATGCGTCTTCATCGGGTGCTCTCCCGTTCAAAAAGGGTACAAGTGCCTGGAAGTACAAACGGGTAGAATCTTTGTCTCTCGTCACGTTCATTTTAATGAACTTCAATTCCCCTTGAAACAGCAAACCATCAAACCATCACCATTACAACAGCCACCTCCCATCCCGCCTTTACTACTTGTGCCAAACTTAGTCTGTCACACACACAGTCCCAATCTCACTCAAACAGCAGGGATCACTCCCACTTTCCCAGTCGATCCATCTATCCATGAGCCAATTCCTCCGCCATTCAACGAGCCTCAACCTGCCCGCCTCAATCGAAATTCTGCTCCACCCGCGCATCCTATGCAGACGAGACTCAAGTCAGGTATCATTAAACCCAAAAAGATCCTATCTCTGATCAGCACGGCTTCTCCCGCATCCACTCCTCACACTTACGCCCAAGCCGCAAAACAACCACATTGGCGAACAACTATGAAAGTCAAATTTCAAGCTCTCATTCGTCAAGGGACTTGGACCCTTGTCCTCGCTCCCCCGCAGAAATCAATTCTAGGATTGAAGTGGACCTACAAAACCAAACTGTTACCTAACGGGCAAGTCGATCGATACAAGGCGCGTCTGGTTGCACAAGGATACGACCAACATTATGGAATTCACTACAATGAAACTTTTAGCCCGGTTGCAAAGATGCCAACCATACGAATTCTTCTCACCATAGCACTCAATCGAAACTGGCCAATTCTCCAATTAGACGTTTCCAACGTTTTTCTGCACGGCGATCTAGTCGAAGATCTATACATGCGACAACCGCAAGGTTTCGAGGACAATGCGCATCCTTCCTTCGTCTGCAAACTTAACAAATCCCTGTATGGTCTCAAACAGGCGCCCCGCAAATGGTTTGAAAAACTAGCAGGCTACCTTCAGACTCAAGGGTTCAGGTTCAGTCATTTCGACCCCTCCCTTCTTCTCTTACAACACAACGATATTTAAATATTTCTATTAATCTATGTGGACGACATTATCGTGACAGGAAACAATCAAGCCGCAGTTCAAAATCTCCTAACCAAGCTCAAAACGCAGTTTGATCTCCGGCAGCTCGGTCAAATCTCCTTATTCCTCGGAATTCAGGTTATCCGGCGACCCTCCGGACTCTTCCTTACACAACAACACTATGCGCAAAAACTACTCGACGATTCGGGCCTAGCGGACAGCAAACCAACAAGCACACCTACCTCTCCAAAGATCAAAAACTCGGAGGCTACCAGTTAGCTGTTCGATGATCCGACACTCTACCGCCGTCTAGCCGGGTCTCTACAATACCTCTCCATCACTCATCCGGATATTGCATTCGCCACCAATCAAGTCTTCCAACATATGCATCAACCCACGATTGAAGACTTTCAATCCCTCAAGCGGTTGCTGCGATACATGAAAGGCACCGTAAGCTTTGGACTACCCATCACCACTGGCGAACTGACTCTTCGGACTTACACAGACACGTACTGGGCGTCAGATGCGTCCGACGGGAAGTCCGTTTCCGGTTATTGCAGCTTCTTGGGGCCAAACTTGATCTCTTGGTCAGTCAAGAAACAAGTTACGGTAGCCAAATCTTCAACCGAGGCTAAATATCGATCGCTTTTTGCTGCAACATCCGATGTCATTTGGCTCCGCCGCCTTGTCGCAGAGCTGGACCTCCCTCAAGCCGAGCCAACCACCATCCATTGTGAGAACACCTCGGCCATTGCCCTAGCCAAGAACCCCGTCTTTCATACACGAACCAAACACATAGAGATCGATTACCAATTTGTGCGTCAACACATAAACTCAGGGGTTATCACTATCAAATAGATTCCGTCCGCCGATCAAGCAGCATACATTCTTACTAAACACTTCTCCCCTACTCGATTCCATGAGCTTCGCCGCAAATTAACCATTCAACCCATGAATGCTTAATTTGAGGGAGGCTGTAAACGAGTACGTTATGAGAACTGTTATTTACCTTTGTTGCCATTAGGAAAACCTATAAATACTTAGCTCTTACTCTATTTCTGTAACCAATTTTCATTATAATAAAATTTCCCTTTTATCTTCTTTCTGCCTACTCTCTGTTTCCCTCTCCGCTCCTCTTCTTGCTCCGTTTCTTTCACAACATACATTGATACGATCATGATCTTTTGAAGGGACTCTAAACGATATGATCTTGTTTGAGCTTCAGCTATTTGAATTCCTGCATGCGACCTCATCTTATAAGAGAAAGAATAAATAACAAGGCTAAAAAATCTCATTAAAGGAAGCATGAAGAATTATATATATATATATATAGGGACTTCCGTCTCAGCCTTCTCAGCAAAATCATTAATACAGAAAAGAGAAGGATTTTACTCCATTAAACCTATTTTGTACCATTTTTTTTAATATTTATTTAAGATGAGGAAACTATTAAATATCATGATTCACTAAGACAAAATAACCTTTTAGTTTTTCATGTTTAGAATCTTTCATTAGTATGATTTAAAGTATTTCCATTTAATATAATTATTGAAATAATGTCATTGATTAATTCTACCCAATATTATAATATTTGTTAATTTGATATTACTTATGTTAACATCCAATTGATCCAAAATGCTATAATACATGTTGTAATATCCTGTATGAACAAGGTTAAAATATTATTTAAATTACATTTGAACCTACTTGGAAGCTAGCTCAAATATTACTTGAGCTTTTTTCAAACCTTTTTTTCGAAGGTGCATCGAACTCGCTCTGATTGTAGTTTAACAAATTAAAGAACCTAATAGAGTAAAATAAAATAAATTGTTATACATATATTTTAATATGAATTTAAACATCTTTTTTAATTTAAATAAATATATGTATAAATGTAGATTGTAAATTATGTGATTGCTCCGTGGCATTGTAACCGAGCTAGTTGAGTAGTTTGAATTTAGAGCGTGTTTTCTTGGGTTATTGGAGCAAGACAGTCCTTTATGTCAAAAAAATCAGTAATGTAACAACGCAAAATACCTTGGTCTGTTAGTTAGGATCTTTGCTACCAATCAAGAGGTATTGGGTTCGAGTCTTGCATATATGATGTTTGCATGAGTTTGTCTTAATTGGCCTAAATGATCCTAAAGAAAAAAAAAGGAGGAATTTACATACATACCACTTTATTTCATGCTATTTATATTTCTAACACTCAAAATATTAATATTACATGGCTACCACTCATATAACAAATATGATGCATGAAATGAAATATTAAAATTTACAGGATTGTATGAGTGGTAGGAATTAAATATAAGAGTGATATATTTGATATTAAAGTTATATAAAATTAATAGGCATATAATATTAATATTTTAGATATTACATATATAATATAATTAAATAATAAAGTGGTATGTATGTAAATCCCGAAAGAGGGGATTAAATAGTGCAACGGCTTTCTAACTCAGGTTTCCAGCCATCATGATTAAAGGATTCTGCAGGGCTTTCTCCACCCACTGAAGTTTGAAAGCAGGAAGGGGAAGGAGCATTTCGCAGAATCATCTCGCTCCAGCTGCCAGGTTTCATCTTTAACGCATGTATTACTCTTGAATCTTGTAGAATGATAACTCTAATGCCAAACTTGTCAGCCGCAACGCAATAGAGTACAGACAAAAGAAGCAGAACACCAACAATAGCTCTCCGATGAAAAGCATCCAGCTGGTAGCCTTTAACTAGAACACGCACACCGAACCCTAAACCCTAAAACGGGCAGAAAGAAAGACGTCGGGGTTTTAAAACTGAATAATAAGCCTCCATAGTCGGGGCAGAATCTCGAAATTTGGAGAAACAATAAGCGCTTCTAACGGCAGAAGCAATGTGCGCAATGGTTAGCCACTGTGGCTGTCGCCTACTTCGTTCTCTTCCTTTGTATGAGCTTAATTCTATGAAGAATGTCATAAATTGATTGACCAGTTAGATACATGGCAGATCTAGCAAAGATACTTCTGTTAGTTCGGGCATATGTCTCTTCCTCCCTCTTTATTTTAAGACTCAAGATTTGGAACTTCACAAAATTTTTGATTGAAGGAGTTTAAGCATATAAGAAGCGATTTTGAATGCACAAAGTATCAGATTCTTTTAGTTGGCCTTCCTCTGGATGCTGGTGAGGCCATCATTTTCTTTTCTCTCATCTCCTTTTTTCTTTTTTCCTTTGCTGTCAAATTTTTATTGTTGCAAATCCCAATTAGAGAAACATCCATCAGAAATTTCATTGGAGGATTTTGGCATTTGATTGTTTCATCTTCTCTCTTTAATATCTGGAATCAATTATATGGTTAAATCCAACATTAATATCTTTATTAAATTCTGTGTAACTCATGTTGGCATCAACAATTAAGTGATTAATAAATTTTTACAGAGATGGATTTAGGGGGATTTTATGCAGATTAGAGTCAGGATTGTAAATTTTAATTAGATTGCCTTCATTCAACAACAACAACAACAAATATCAAGTTTTTATCTCACTACTTAGGGTCGGTTACATGAATATTTTTTCTCCATTGTATTCTATTAAGAGTCAAATTCTCGTTCAAATCTAATTAAAAAAGGTAATTTCAAAAACTTTCTAACCAGTTTTTTTAGGTTGACCTCTACTTTTTTTAACATAAGCCGGATCTAATACATCTACATTGTCTTCATTTAAGCAAAAATAAAGAATATAGAGCCGACCTTGGTTAGATGGCAACATGTTTGGAGTGAATATGCTTTATTGCAGTTATGTGTTTTCTGGTCTGGTTTGTTCATCATTATGAGCTCCCTGGTTTGCCATCTCCACAACAATGTTGGAGGAAGAGTGATTTGGTAAATCAAAATGAGGATAATAATTCTTAGGCCGAAGAAAGAGTGATTCATTCTTGCTACTGAGATTAGCAAAATGATGGAGCAATAACAAAAGGCGGTACTGCAACAACTTTCTTGGAGAAGGTAATATGCTAGGAATTTACCGTCCTTTCTTTCTTTATGTTATTCTCCTTCCACTGTCAGTTCCTTCAAGTGGCAAGATCAATGGTGGAACCAAGGAGGGGTTGGGGGTGGTTCTTTCCTCCCTCAAAATTTAAGAAAAGCCCTTTGTAGCAATGTATAATATGAAAGATTTATCCTTAAATGCTATTGTAAGTATGCATATTATAGAAGCTTTGCTCCCCATAAGTTTGGGATAATCTATTTCGCCCCCTTTTACTTGAATAGGAGTATGAAAGGTTTATCCTTAAATGAAAGGTCTATCCTTAAATGCTAAACTAAGTAAGTAACTTATCATTTTGCTTTTCTTTTAATGGCCAACATTCTGTGCCATGAAGCATTGTAGGTCTCACCTTAAAATAATGATTTTAAAAAATTATTAGCATTCAATTGAATCCTATTCATGCAAATTTATAGTCAAAACATTCTCCTCGTTGTAACGATTCTAATGGCAACAAAATCATATAAATGTGGACTAGCTCAGATCACGGACCGAACCACCGTCATTTTTCCTTTTTATGCATGAATTCAAGGAGAATATGCCAAACACCTTACAAAATATCAATGGAGATGGGGATCACCCCGTTGGCTGCCAAAAGGCAATCCGTCTACCAAGTGGCCAAAAGGTAGTCTTCCCTACTTTCTTTTTCCAAGTATTCCTATCAACTATGTATAATTATTTTTGTATAGCTCATCCAACAAGGTTCTATGTTCCCATGGTTATTGTGACTTTTATATACCTCCATTTCATGTGTCATTTGCGACAAGTTGTTTCTTCCAATGTGACAAATATTTTGATGCAAGAATGGCAATCATCACCAGTTTTTGATGCCTTAAATTTTCATGTACGAACCTTCTTTACATTGCTCCTTTCAATCCAATCATAGGAATTTTGATTTGTCGACCTTTTGATTGTTGGTGTAGAGATTTACATTGTGGTATATTTTATTTTTTAATCAAAGATATAACTAGAATTACTAGTTGTAGTTGCCGTTGGCCTTTAACCAGTCGTCCAATTACCCAACATGACCACCCTGCCATGTATGTATCGATCAGATCAGCCTAGGGGTGGGATCATCCAATTATTTTTTGATTTGGAGAGGGTGCGATGTGGTCTATCCATTATTGATAAAAATTATGTATTTTGGCATAATTTAGATAATGGTCAAATGACCTATAAATCCATAAATACATTCATTCTGCTTATTTGGTATATTCTTAAGGTCTATTTCATAGAAATATTCAGATCTTTGGACACCACCTGAAATTCCAGCTGGTTATTTATGATGTTCTTGGAATTTTCTTTTGCATAATTATCAAATCCTGTAGTTTCCTTCAGAGAAAGGGCATATTTTTCTCAACTTAGTCATAGTGCTTTTCATATGGTTCCCCCTCTTTTCTGGAGAGGGACTATTCTTTCCCTTTTTTATCGTCAAATCCAAGTCATACACCCCCTCTCTCTTTTTGGAAAATGATTAGTTTAGCTGCCTTAGTCGCTTAACAACTTTAGGTCATTTAATTCTCACTTTTTTTAGGAGAGGAACTGTCTCTATCATCCTCAATAGTTTGTTGGCGTTGGGTCATTCAATTTCTCCTCCTTTCAAGTGAGACATTGTCTCGATTGCCCTCAAGCGCTTGCCAACTTTATTTTAGATGAAAGGACTATCCTTTCCCTCACTCACCTACTGATTTTGGGTTATTCAATCCCACATCAATACTTCCAGATGCCCCTCGTTGTTTTTACGTCTATAGAGATGATCAATTCGACCATTCTTAATGGCTTCCACAACATTTTTCCGTTACCTTGCATATAGCTTTAGATTATGTTATATCTACCTCTAGAGGAGGATTGTCCTTGCTACCTTTAATCACTCCTTGCACTTTCTTGTTTGGCATCTTTGTGCGTGCTGTCTTCACCTCTAGTGATAGGACCTACCTTCCATCCTTAGTGACCTCTCTAATCTTTCATCGTCACCTCATTTGATGTCCTAAGATCATGTTATCTTTCTCTGAAGGAGGTGGATTATCATGACTATCTTTAGAAGCCTTTCTCGACCATTCAGCTTTGCTTTATATGTCACCTTCAACTCGTGTTGACTTAGGCTCGTGGAGGAGGATTGTCTCGGTACTTGACTTTATTGTATAAACAATGCTAGCATGTCCTAACTTAATTTGCTTTATAATGATTCTTTCTCTAAGATCAAGGAAGGATTATCCTTTGTAGATCATATGTATTATTAGTGTAACCTATTTCAGTTGGGTTAAGCACTATGGTTTTCTCTTTCTAAAATGTTCACATAAACAGTTCTGTGTACATTGCACACTTTATTTACCTTTTGATTGTGTGAATTATTTTTTGTAGCTAAGGGAATCAAATTATCTCTCTAATTATCCGAGTTTTGGCAATTAGTAATTTTGTGTTGTTTGTCAGGAGTTTTTTCACTCCTATCGATTAACAACCACAACATAGACCTGAACATCATCTATATTCGTGCTCAACCTCTAAGGAAGGACTGCAACACCATCTTGATACCATAATTAAAATTAGTCTTGAGCCCTCACGAGCCAATACTAGATGAAACCTTGACTGTGCCTAGAAATAACCCCATAAAAAACTTTCAAATGGAGCTCATTTTTACATTTCTATACAATATGTGTAACCCCTAGAGAGAGTCATGACCATGATTTTTAAAGGGCATGATTAGTTTGAGGTGAACTCTAAATTATTGTTTTTGCCTAATTATGCGCATTTCATGTTAGGCATTTAATGTTGTATTGATTAATTAAAAGATATGTGATTGATATAATTCTTAGCATAGTTTAAGTATAATTTAGGGGATTCTACTTGGAAGAAAGTGGGATAATAAACAATAATTTTCTTATTGGAGTTCAAACTCACTTCATTATAAAGTAATATGACTGTTCAAGAATAATACCAATCTCTCCTTTGAGCTCGTGAGTTTATTTTTCAAGAGATGGAATATGTTTAATTTGATCAGATTTTTCTTGATCTCCTATATAAAATTCATTCAAAAGGTGAATGAAGAATGAATTATGTATTCTATTTAACTTTGTTGATGAGACTCTTAATTATCTTTCTTTTTTTTTTTCATATGTAAGATGGTAATACAAACTTTAGCATAAGGTTATCACTCTTTTTTAAGCTCAAAGATTTTTTTGAGATAAACAAGGAGAAATTATTACATGTGGAGTCATGACGGGATAACCGTCTGATTTATTGAGTATACTCAGTAAATACTACACAAATACTGATAAAAAAAATTACTGAGTATAGTATATCGGATGATTATCTCGATCCGGACTCCGCACATGATAATTTCTCATAAATAAGAGAGTTAACAATATTCCCGTTTGAGTTTATGAAATCGGAGCTAATGAATATTGCTTTGTGGGCTATTTTTGTAAAACCCGAAAAGTACTGATTTAGACTTCGCACGCATCTCGATCCATCGCGACGAGATTTAAGTGAAATTTTCAATGTTGTCGGAAATTAACGAAAATAATTTTATAAAATTATGTGCGAAATTCTGATCGATTTGATATATAAAATCTATATCTAATTTTGTTTATTTTAAAAATTAAAATTAATCGAAGTCTCATAATACATATTATACCCTATTAAGTATTAAAGCCGAGATAGTTTAAGTGAGGGCAAATAGGTCATTTTGGCATCCCTCCCTTCCCCATTTCATTAGCTCGGTTTCTTCCGCCCGAACGCACGAAGAGGCGGAGAGAAGGCGTCGGGCAAGGGACGGACGACGAAACTAGGGGCGGATTTCCGGCGGCCGTTCGTGGAGGAATTTGTAGGGAAGACTAAGGGAAGGTTAAGGCGAGTTGTATTTAAGTGATTTCTCATGTTTTTATAGAATTGTTTTTAAGGAGAAAAATATAGGGTTTGGGGGAAACTTTGATTTTCTTTAAGGGAATGATAGGATATAGTTATGAGATAATTTTATGCAAGGAGATGAGGTTTTTCTTCAAAACTTTTGAGATTTAGAAACTTAGGGTTTTGCAGATTTTTGATTTATATGAAAATTTCTTAATGTATAATATTTCTATGGGTCTTAAGGAAGTTTTTAAGAGTAGAAATTAGGAGTTTTCATGAAATATTATTTCTCTAATTTTTAATTAAAATAAATCCAAAAATAAAAATTAATTTAAATTAAATTAGGATTAGGGTAAAGGGTTAATTTGGTTAAAATATATAATTAGAATAAAATATGAGATTTTAGAATTGTTATATGCTTTATGTTTTAAATGAGAGAGAGAGAGAAAGAGAAAAAACTTAGGGCAGTTTAGTAAGAGAAGGAGAACTTAAATGTAAATTTATTATGAAGAATTTGAAGAAGAAATTAATGTTTATAGGTGATAATCGTGACCTCGAAGAAATGTGTTCGAGCGGGGTAATCAAATCCTTTAAATCGAGGTAAGTATTAATGATTCTTTATTACCGTGATACATTTGTTTTCTCTCAAGTTATATGTTTTGAAAGACCAAACATATTTATAAAATCTTGACTCTTGTTTAATGGTTGATCTTGCAATTTATATGTTACATCTTATGGCTTTATTATACAAAGTTTATATGTTATAGAAATGAGATGAAATGAGATGATATGATTGTTATTGATTGCTTGTATGTGCATGCTGAATTGATTGAGCTCACCCCCTTATGGTACCAGCGGGGAACGCTGTACTCGTGCATGTTAAAATGATAAAGGATATGAAAAAGGAAATGGTAAAGGAGTACCTTTATGGTAGTAGACGGTGGCTCCTGTAACAATTGTAATATATACGAAATGAAAAAATCATGAATATTGATATGAATATGGAAATGAAAATGAAATATATAGTTTTATGATATATGATATGTTTAATGACATGTTTGTAAGAAATCAATTTATGTTATGTTTTAAATGAAATATGACATTTAGCATATTGTTTATTTTGCCTTGATTATTGTAGTTTAGAATTGTGCTTTACTTATTAAGCGTTGGCTTACTGTTAGTTGTTCAAACATTTTTCATGTGTAACTACTTTAAATCAAAATGAGTAGAAGGGGTGGACATGTTTACCGTAGAAGAGGAGCGCCGGAAGAAAGGTAATTATATGAATTTGTTTGAGGTTATGTTTAATTATATTATTTTAGTTGCTCTTTCAAATGTTATGGTGATAGTTTTAGAGATTAGATATTTTAGACTACCGTCCGACCTCCGTTCCAGGCTCGCCTATGCGAGCTCACCGGGACGGGTCGTGACAATTTTGTCGTTGGACAAAACTGCTCTCATTTTTAGAAAGTTAAACTTTGATTCCTGCTTCACATTTTGAAATGTGGTTTTTCCCTACTCTGCTTTTGCAGGTGATATTCTGATAAGGTAATGGCTTCTCACCTTCCCCTTCTAGTGGTGGTGCTCCCTCCTAAACTCTTCTTAGTGTATTAAAGACCAGCATTCGGCCTTTGCCAGAGGGTTGCATGCACTCTCTCCCCACCTCTTCCTTTGAAATCCCATCCACTTCACCCCAACATCCATAAAGCCCTCTTAGTTAGGGAGATCTATAAATCTGATCTCTCCTCTTCACAAATCTTAACGTTTTTCCTTCTATTCCCTCCACCTTTTGTTCAATTCTTGAGGTTCTATCCCCTAACGCAAACCTTCAGGAAGTGAGAATGTTGCCGCTTCATAATGGCCCCTGTCCTCCATCTTAGAAAGGAAGCCCTAATTGGAATGATCTATTATGTGCCCACGGTGCAAGGAGTTCAAAAATTTCCCTAGCCTTCATGTAAAGTGATGAACAGAAATTACTATTCTCTACAAAAGATCTATTCGAAAGAGGAAAAGAGTGGAAGCTACCTCTCATCGGGCATGCTGCAGATAGCAACCTTACTATGAATCTCTCCTCACTATAGTGAAAAGCAATGGAACTTTTAAAGGTAATATCGATCTACACACACTTGTTGGTGTTTTTTTCTCATTTAAATTTAATTGTTAGGAGGACAATGAGTTACTATGGAACAACAATCCCCAATTTTTTTAAGGTAAAATCCTTCATCTTTATTATGTGGAATTTGTTGAGATTCCTATATGGATTAAACTCCCAAACTCCCCTGTATTGCTATTGGAATAAGGAAGACTTATCCAAGGTGACTTGCAAAGTTTGGATTCCTGTTACTGCTGATATCTTGATTGAATCAAAATCCCATCTGACTTTTTCTAGTGTCTGTTGATTTCTCCCTCCTATTTCATACCGGAATCCTTTCTCATCAACCTTAATGAAAGGAAAATCTGTCGATAGATTGTATATGATTGGAGGCCTTCTGTATGCAAATCATGTTATATATTTCTTTATAATGCGAAGTCCTATCCTCAAACAAACCCTATCCTCACAATACTTTGGCACATGATAGAAGTCGGAGGAGGGACGCAGGTGATAAAAGTGGTAGGATGCCCTCACTCAGTTCTGGTCTTGTTAATCAGACCCACACTTCATCTATTGCTGCAAGCCTGATTTTATTGAGTGGTGTTCTGCCATGGTAAATGAGCTTATTAAACCCACCTCTTTTGAGTTCCAGTCTATTACTGTTTCTCTTACAGGAAATGCCTCTACTTCACATATAAATGCTGCCCATTGTCTTACACGATTTCAGATGTTTCACTAATACATTTTCCTAGAAACCAAACAAACCTCACCATCGATTTAACATTACTAGTTCTGCCTAGCCCTTTTATTATTCCTAAGGAGGTTGTTTTTGGATTACATAACCAAACGCATGATGCTGCTAGACAAATAGGAAAACATCTAAGAATGTCTTCTTTGCTTCAAAAGGTAAAAGGGCTGATCAGAAAAGCTCCAACTCCACCGCTTTATGTCCTTATCATGCATCTTGAAACTTAAGAGGGCTCCATGATTCAAATTTAGACCTTATTTGTCAGTTGGAGATTCAGTTGAATATTGAGTTTCTTCATTAAGAGAAGAATGCTGCTATTTCCTAATGAAAAAGGTTATGATAATTTCTGTTGCTTATCGGAGAAGAATTTGCATAAAATGAAATAAATCTCATATCTTGGTCACTTCTCTTTTGACTGCCTCTCAACTGAATCATATAGAGATTTTGTTCTCTAGCACAATTAATTTTATGGTGAATTTTGTCTATGTTGTAAATGAAATTTTAGGCAAGAAATCTCCTTGGCAATCTATTGTTGATCTATCTGGTTATGTTAATGGTAATTGGTTGGTTATAGGAGATTTCAATTGTATTTATTCTCTTCATGATAAAATTATGTGAAATACTCCTTGTGTTATAAATATGAAATATTTTTATTATGATATCTATGACTTGAGGCTCGTTTAGCTCCACACTGTTGCAAAGATCAGATCTCTAAACCTATCAAAACAAGAATTGATAGAACTTTTTGCAATGTTATTTGATTGGATCTCTTTCCATCCTCCTTTTATAAGGTTCTTCTACCCATTTCTTCTTATTACACCACTTTTATTGCCAATTTGGGTTTGTTCACTCATGTAAAACATAGATTTACATTAAAAAGGCAGTGGATTGTTTCTGATGTTGTAATAATCAAGAATTTTTGAAAAGGTAAATCCTAAATTTTTATACCTCTTTTTTTGTGCATCTTAGAATTTATAAATATTTTTTTTTAATGAAACTCTAATGTTCATTTTAGTGTGTGTGTGTGTGTGTGTGTATATATATATATTATAATTATTTACAATTATTTAGATTAAATTTCATTTTAATCAGATTATCTATATTTAAATTTTATATTATTATTCACAATTAATGCAATATAGCAAATCCCGCTTCTTCACTTTCTTGGGCATGCAATAATTGATGGGAAATCGAAGGGCTAGGATGAGGTGTAATTAAGGCCAAATTAAGAAAAATGAAATTATGACTTAACTTATTAGAACACACTTAACACTAAGTCAAAGTACTCCCCTTCGATCTGCCTGTAAGTCCTTGTCCATGTCTTTGTAACGGTAAATTGAATGGAAAAATTGGAATCTAGCCAAAGGAAAATAGAGCTAAAGAGAAAAGATAGTGTAGAGCTTAAGCCTTAATTATTCAAGATGATATTATCTGGATATAAGAATGGTATTTATAGAGTAATAACAGAGCAATCTAGAACAGTTAGAAGAGCTGTCAATAGTTAGTTGAACACGTTAATGAGCTGTTACCAGACTACGTGTCATCTCTTGATTGGCTCGGACTGATGCACTTATTGATTCTTTCAGTTATTTCTGTTATTGCTGTTAGTCCCCCTCAAGCTGACGAGTCAGGTTGGATAGTCAGCTTGCGCCATGGCTCCTGAAAACGAGTTGTGGACAAAGGTTTGGTAAGTATATCCGCTTGTGGATCTTGAGTTGTAACCATAATTATACAGATATTCTGAAATTATATGTGATCTCTAATAATGTGTTGATCAATTTCAATGTGATTTGTTCTTGAGTGAAACACAGGGTTATTCGCCAACGCAATAGCTGATATATTATCACATCATAATTATGTTGGTTTGATCAGGTTTATATTGAAATCCTGAAGTAGTTTTCTTAGCCACATGATATCTGTAGTTGCCGCCGCCAATGCTCTGTATTATGCTTCCGTGGAGGAACGAGCAACAGTATGTTGCTTCTTTACACTCCATGACAGGATTGTATTTCATAGGAATGTGCAATATCCGGTTGTAGATCTTCTAGTTTGTTTGTCACCTGCCCAATCCGCATCAGAGTATGAATAGAGCTCAAGCATCTAAAATGGGAATTCCATAATTACAGGTGCCTTTGATCTATCTTAAGAGTTTCTTGAGCATATGTGTGTGTTCATATGTTGGATTATGCATGTGATGACATAGTACATTAACCACATAAGCTATGTCAGGTATAGTAATAATTAGATATTGTAGAGCTCTTGAAATTTGTCGGTATATGTGAGCATCAACTAGCACCGGATCTGGTTTCTTATATGCTACTTGTTTGGTATAAGTAGGAGTTGCAAGCGGTTTACACTGAACCAGACCTGCTGTTTGAAGTATAGACTTCGCATAAGCTGATTGAGACATGAAGTATGAATCGGTGGTCCGAGTAATCTGGATGCCGAGAAAGTTTGTGATTGTTCCCATATCTTTCATTGCAAATTTCTGATTCACTTGATAAATTGTTTGAGAAATCATGGTAGAGTTGTTGCCAGTTAATAGAATATCATCCATGTAGATTACCATTCATAATTCCACTTGATTATATTGAAATACGAATAGAGAGGAGTCAACTTTACCATTTTGAAATCCAAGGGACTTGAGATGAGCATTGAACATTTTGAACCATTGTCTCGATGCTTGTTTGAGACCATATAATGCTTTATGTAAACAACACACATGGTTGGGATGTATGGTATCTTCAAATCCTTTTGGTTGCTTCATGTAGATTTATTCTTCAAGATCATCATGTAATAATGCATTCGCAACATCTAATTGATGTATTGATTGTTTTTGAGATAGAGCTATTGTGATCAAAGCTCGGATTATGAGAAATTTGGCCACCGGACTAAATGTATCTAGATAATTGACCCCATATTCTTGGTGATTGCCTTATGCTACAAGCCATGCTTTGAATCTTGCAATTGAGCCATTTGAGTGCCATTTTGTTTCATATGTCCATTTACACCTAAGTACTGGTGTATTTTCTGGATGTGGTACTAGCTACCATATACCTTGCTTCTGTAATGCTAAAAACTCCTCAGCCATAGCCTTGCGCCAGTGAGCAGATTTAACTACTTTTGTGTAGCAAGTTGGATCTGGTTTGGTTGAACTGTCTTCACATGTATTGGCATGTAGTAGATTGAGTATTTGTCTTGGCTTAAGTGATCTAGTTTTGAGTCTGGTGATCATCGGATGAACTTCCTTAGAAATGCTTGGATGATTGGATTGATATTCATCAACTGGGTTGTTGGGTGGTGATGGAGATGTATTTCTGGTGTGAGATGGAGGACTACAAGAAACAAGATTTTTATTTGATGGTTGAATGGAATAGCTTTCAGTAGTGGTTTGAGGAGTAGGTACTAGTATACCGGGTGGAGATCTGAATGTTGATGAAGTTGTAGGTTGGTCTGTTTGAGATGATTTAAATGGGAATACATTTTCATCAAAGGTTACATGCCGTGATACATATATTTTTTGAGTAATAGGATCATAACATTTGTAACCCTTTGATACAGATGAGTAGCCAATGAAGACACAAGATATGGACTTAGGCTCAAGTTTGTGTCGCTTATTTGGTGGTTGCCACGAAAAATGTAGGCATCCAAATGTTTTTAAAATAGAGTAATCAGGTAGAGTGTGATATAGACATTGGAGTGGGGATATATTGTTTGTGGATTTGGATGGCAGTCGGTTGATCAGGAATGAGGCTGTAAGAGTAGCTTCAGGCCATAAAGTAAGGGGAAGGGAGGCTGAATGTAGAAGAGTTCTGGTAGTTTCAATCAAATGACGATGCTTTCTCTCAGCCACTCCATTTTACTCTGGTGTTTAGGGGCATGAAGTTTGATGAAGTCCCCACACATCAGAATGTAATAGAACAAGATGTTGAGAAGAGTGGGTTTCAGACTTAGAAATAACTAGTTTATGACTTTTGGACAAAATGCAGTCAGGACACAGAGTTTGTGAGGTGGAAATGTGAAGTTGCTTGTGACTGTTGGAGATTTTCTCGAGGACTTGATGATGAGGATGTCCAAGCCGTTTGTTCCAGATAGATGACAATTGACGAGTTGCAGTAAATGCTGCGTTATTGATGTTTGATAGAGGATATAAACCGTTAGATCTTAGTCACTTGAGAAGGAGTTGATGTGTCTTCAAGGCCTTGATGATGAAACCATTTGCATCAAATGAGATTGAGATGTTATTGTCTTTTGTAAGGGAAGATATGGATAGTAAGTTGTGTGAAATTTGAGGAATGTGAAAAATTTGAGATATTTGAAGCTTACTGTTGGGTGTGGGTAAAATACTAGATCCAGAATGAGCAATTGGAATGGTTCTGCCATCTCCAATTATTATGTTGTCTGAGCCAGTGTATGACTTTGGTTGATTTAGATTTTCCAGGGAATTCGTTAAGTGCGATGATGCTCCATAATCTAGATACCAATCTGGATTGATCTGGTCATTTGTGGCCATCATGGCTTTCTAATTTGATTGCTGTTGAGTGGAAGGTGGTTGAGGGTTGTAATCCAAATTCAAGCGATGCCAACACGCTGAAGCAGAGTGACCTCTCTTGTTTCAAATTTGACATGTAGGAAGATTGTTAGAGGGAGTTCTTGAACTGGTTTGTGCAGATCCGCCCCTTCCTTTGTATTCTCTTCCTCGCGACGAGTATAAGGCAGTTTCCAAATCTACAATTGAAAGATGCTTCCGTGATTCAGTTTGGATGTTAATCTCTTCGTTGAGAAGAAGAAAATACAGATCATCGAGGCTTATAGGATGAACCTTGGTTTGAATTGACGTTTTGAATGCTTGATATGTAGATGTAAGGCCATTGAGCGTGTAGATAATGATATCTTCATTGTTTATAGTAGATCCCGCTGCAGTGATTTGATCAACGATAGTCTTAACTTTGGTAAGATACTGAGTCATTGTTTTATTTTTTATTGCGAGATTGTGTAGCTCATTCTTGAGCTGAAATATTTTCGATCTGTTTGTTGCTTGCAGTCATCGTTCTACTGTGCTCTAGATGGATGAGCAAGAATCCATATTAATGACATACGACATTATCGATGATGAGATTATAGAGCAAATTGCTGCTGCAAGATTTTGATCAATTAGGATCAATTTGAAGCACTGTGGATTCAAAACGGTGATGCCTTTGTTCGTCTAAATGAATTTCTCCGGCGGGCTAGCAGTCGAAAGAAGAAACGTCAAGAAACCATTGGCTTTGAGCAGTTTGAGAATATGTTATTTCCAAATGGAGTAGTTCTCATTTGTCAATTGTGTGGGAACGATTGTCCGAATGTTGGAAATCATAAATTTAAGTGAAGCAGGTATTGTACATCCTTTTTCTGCTGTTGCTTCAGTTGGTTCGCCAATTTGAGAAAAAAAAAAAGAGGATTGCGCCATGGATAGCTAGCTCTGATACCATTTAGAGCTTAAGCCTTCATTATTCAAGATGATATTCTCAGGATACAAGAATGATATTTATAGAGTAATAACATAACAATCTAGAATAGTTAGATGAGCTGTCAATAGTTAATTGAGGACGTTGATGAGTTATCACAAAACTACATGTCATCTCTTGATTTGCTCGGACAGATGCATTTCTTGATTCTTTCAGTTATTTCTATTACTGCTATTAGATAGGAATTTATGATAAGATCCAATTTTCATTATTTATTTTACGGAATTGACTATGAATTGAAATTGAGTAACTTTGGCGCTTTGCTAATCTTATGACCTTCAATGATAAATGCGCTTGTTTCTTATTCAATAAAGAAAGACATAAATCTTTCTATACAAGATTTCTATTCAATACAGAAACCAAGATCAAAGTCGATAATAACTTATCGAGTCTAGAATTCTCATCACGCTTCGCTCTTCCGATCGTGCTCAACTATTCTAGACGTAGGCAACAAAGAAAAGGTGCTAGTTTTTTGGGACAATCCCAAGACAAAGGAGTAAGGGCGCTAGCGGAGATATGATTCATATATATATATATATATATATATATAACAACTACAGCGTAATGGCATACAAAGTCAACATATTTCAACCCATGATGAAATAGAATTTATGGCTACAAAAACCGTTGAGAATAGTTCTAGATCTGGGCCAAGATGAACTTAGTTAGGGAGGAAACAATTGAATTCAGAATATGAAAAAGTAGCTCCAAGGAGGGGGGGGGGGACTACACTTATGGGAGTTGCAATGGCTTTATTTGCAATATTTCTATCTTTTTTTATTTCTAATTTATTGAAATTCCATCCAGTAAAATAGGTGAATTAGTTCATAAAAACTAGGAAGTCCCAGTTTTTCAATAAAAAAAGATTCTTTTACTTAGAGTTACTTAATCCTTCAAATACTTAATACTTAAACTTAAGATTACCTAAGACTTGGATTTGTAGACCATTCTGGTATTTCGATCGTGAAATTTCTTTGTTTTGATATTTCATTTTGCGGAATATTATCGTCTGACTTGTTCTAATTGATCCTATTGACTATATAGAGAGTGGTCATCTCTATTAAGATGATTCTACCTCGTTAGTAGAACCCATTTACTTTTCATATTCCATTGACCCTGGACTGGACTCATAAATAAGTCTTTGCCTATTGGCTGACCTTACATTTTCATACATCAGGCCTTAACTTCTTTTCTTCTTAGACCTGTAGCAGTCGACTAGTTGACCAACTTTCTCAATTACTGTCCCGACAAAGCATACTTCTGAATGAAAAAAAGCATTCATGCTCTATCCCGAGAAGGCTTCTAACACTTACCTAATCTCATAGATAAGCAACTTTATCTTGGCGAAGAAATTCTTCAGTCTGTGCTTGATTCAACTAAGGAGATAGCTAATCATTCCCTAGGCCGACAACTGACTTCTCTCTCTTTTTGCGCTCGGTGATATCGACTCCTTTGCCCGCTCTACACCTTTCCTTGTTGGAAGCTCTCTCTGTCACAATAAAGATTGCTAGGCTCTTGGATGGTCTTCTTCCTATTACTAATGTTGATGTAGACTACATCCATAGTCTTTCTTTCCTATTATTATGTTCTTAATGAATTTGTGTGTTGTGAAAGTCATTTATGCGAATGCGATATGTGTCTATTTGTTTTAAATGTACATATTGGTATGCTGTTTAGAAATCTCATACTGTTATAAAATAGTTTGGTGGGCAATGTTGTAAAGAATTTAGAAAGAAATAATGTACATTTTGTTGTGCCCTATTGATAGACTTCAAATCTCATTCTTATATATGTGCCCAACTTGGGGTCGGATGCAGAAGACAAAACAAAATAACAAAAACATCAAATCTGGGTTGAAGTTCCAAATATTGGCATCCTCTCAGTACTTACTCCTATCTGGGGTCTTGATTGAAAGAATTTCTTACACTCTCAAATCAAGCATATTCAAAACTGGTTAGATCGCCTTTTGCAAGTTCGTTATTAAGGGTAGTTCTATAAATGATCGGACTAATGACGTATACAATACTTGAATTGCCGATATAGGTGCTACATAGTTGGTTCTCATCCTTCAGAGACTAAGAGTGTAATAGGAGCATCTGTTGACAAAAGGATCACCCTAAGATGATCATCTCATGTTTATGAAGAATAAATCAAATCAGATGGTTCTATTTCCCAATCTTTCTAACTAGCTCCTACGGATTCAAGGTCGAAAGGATTGAAAAAGTTAGTCATTCACAATCACTGCTGAAGAATCCCTTGAAAAGTTAAGTATTAGTAAACCTTTTTAGAAATTGAATGGTTTGGTCTTATACATATGCAAGGAAGCTAATAAAAAAAGAAAGAAGAACTATTCTTCTTTCTTTTATCACTTAGGATCCGTGTGAGGTGAAAGGCTTATGGTGGATACCTAGGCATCCAGAGACAAGGAAGGGCATAGCAAGCGATGAAATATTTTAGGGAGTTGAAAATAAGCATAGATTTAGTTCGGAGATTCCCGAATAGGTTAACCTTTTGAACTACTGTTGAATTCATGGGCAGGCAAGAGACAATCTGGCGAACTGAAACATCTTAGTAGCCAGAGGAAAATAAAGCAAAAGTGATTCCCGTAGTAGCGGCGAGCGAAATGGGAGCATCCTAAACCGTGAAAATGGGGTTGTGGGAGAGCAATACAAGCGTCATGCTGCTAGGCAAAGCGGTGGAGTGTTGCACCTTAGATGGCAAGAGTCCACTAGCTTATGCTTTGACTCGGCGATTCTATTCTTTCTGAAAGCGGCTTCTAAGGGAATTCCCATGCCTTATTAAGGACTTACCAACTTACTTATCGGAATAAAAGGCGCTAGCTTTGAAATATGTATAGGTCACTTCAACCAACAATTCAAGCTATTTCTTACTGGTGTGGATTTTAATAAAGTACTAGAAACAATGGGATCTATATAACTTCACTTGTTCCACAAACCCCAACTACTAGAAAGACTGAAACTGACTCTAATCAATCAACTACCATCCATGAGTGGATACCATTGAGCTATCAACCAACTAGGCTCGGTGTAATTGAAAGGGAGCTTATCTACACTTTCATCCGCTTATTCTACTATTCATTATTCTTTAGAGGAACCACTCAGAATGAGTTCAGGGATTGGATTCATGTGAATGAGTTCCCCGGGACCATCTCCACCAACCAAGCTCAAACTAGCATACTTGGTCCATTCACTAGCAATGGTTAGGCATTCTTTACCCATGCTCATTGATACAAAAAAGCTACTGACTGTCATAATCAAAGACCAATATATTTCAGTAGTCCGGATTGAGGAGCCAACCCCAAACAAGCCACTAATAATTCAAATGAATATGTGCATATACCTTTCCTTTATAGGTACCAGTCTGGTGTTGGCTGTAGCCGTGGGAGGTGGGGGCTCTATCAAAAAGCATGCAACAACACAATCAACAGGTGACCAATGTTTTGATCAAAGTTGATATTATATGAGAAGAGATTTTTATTGAGGTAAAACTTATTATTTTAAGCTTGAATTGATTTTTGTTTAAGTTAGAAATGGAAATTGAGATTTTCACATATTAAACCTATTTTTTAAATTGTCTACCGATGAATGAGGCTTTGAGGTGTCCTTAACGAGATAATTTATATGGGGATTGACTATCAATGCCCTTAGTTAAGTAAGATAAGAAAATGTAATTTCAGGATGTGCATTTATCACAAGTTAATGTCATTATCTATCTTTATATGATAATATGATTGTTACCGGTTTCTTATGAAAATTTGATTGTCTAGATTTTTTTTTTATAATTATTTTATTTATAGGTAAATGGACATATGTAAAGTTATGAAATAAAAATGAGATGTATATATCAAAATATTCAAAGAATGAAATTCCATGAAATGAGCTTAAGAAAAAATAATGTACATGGATAGATTATTAAGGTGATGAAATGTATATGTTAGGTGATTGGTGCATGCCCATTGGGAGGCCAATGGGTTCTCCAGGTAAGATGTGTATATTGATTTGTACATGTAAGGCAACAAAGGCGGGCTTGTTAGGAGGTGGATGGGTCCTCAACATGTAGCTTTCTAACTCACGATAACCAAATGAACCACTTTCATAGACATAATATATTCTAAAGTTGAAAAGAGAAATTGTAAATGATACATATAAAAACAAAGAAATTTATTGATAGTTTGTTAATGATTTATGAAATACGATTAAAGTTCTAATTGCATATTTTACTTGCAAAGTAATTAGATGTTAATCTGAGTCTTTCTTATACGAGGATTACAAGTAACACATAAGATAATGTATGAGTATTAGTAAATTTTTATATTCATTATTTTTTATCTTTAAATTGTTCATCTTATTGAGTTTTACTTATATTTTATTATGTTAAATATTATTATAAGGGAAAGGACAAGGTAGAACTCGAATAGGGGTCAAATCTTAGTATTTTGGATGTATTGTTTTGGTGTATAGTTTTGTTATAAAATAGAATTTTGATAGATATGTTCATTATAGTTTATATAACATTTGGATGATATATATATATAAAATCGTGAATTATTTTAGCAGCTCTGTAAATGAATGAATAATTATTATTTTTCATTCTAGAAAATGCTATTAAGTGCTATTATGAATGATTAGTTAGAAGTGATTGTATGTAATGAGTTAGTAAGTTATTTACTTGTTCGTCTCGTGTTTGACTTATAAGTGTCATTGCGGGTTGTGATAGAAAGCGGTATCAGAGCAATTGAATTCTGGAAATTAATTGCGGAAGCAGGATTGAATATTAGGGAAAAGATTGAATTTTATAAATTTCTGCAGAGCATAGGTGGGATAGTATTTCTAAGTGAGAAGCTAGATGTCTAGTTGAAAAATAAGATAAACCCATAAATAAACCCAAAGCATTGGTGGGATAGTATATGCATATAATCCTTATATTTGAGTACAAGAAAAAAATATAAACATGCACTAAATAACAATAATTTTCATCAGTAGAGGTATTAGATTTGACTTATATTAATAAAGATCGAGGTAGACCTAAAAAGTCTTGGTTAGAAAATATTAGAAATGATATTTCTTTATTAGATTTAAGCAAGAATTTGACTTTTAACATGACACAATGGAGAAAAAAGCTTGATGTTGTTATTAGAAGGGAGCATGGCAGAATGAGTATTGGATGGAACTAATGGCCAGCTGGCCTAACCTAATTTAGTAGATTAAGTATTGTGATAGTGACACTAATGGATGGTAGTACATTCATGATAGAGAATATACTAGTTGCTGTGGTTGTCCCTGATCCTATGGCTATGATGTTAGGATATATGATGCTAATGTGGATGATGAAAATGATGATGCAAGTGAGGAACAAGTTTCAATCTCTAATAGGGCTAGTTGTGCCTATCATAGCATCAGTACTACCAACAACACCTGAAATACCAAGTGCTAATGCGAGTTCTAGCACTATTGTGGAGATGGATAAGCACTTAAAATTATTTCAAAGCTTGATGCCCCCTTTATTCAAGGGTGATGTAGATGATTGGATAATTAGAATAGAGAAAATTCTGATTGGTGTAAAATTTCCTTTAAACAAATAAGTATCTCTTGCTATTTTTGTATTTGAAGGATATGCAGAGCATTGGTGGAGAGGTCAACATTTGGAAAATTTTCAAGGCAACTTTAAAGATTTGATCACTCGGGAGTAGTTCGAGCACATTTTCAAAGAATAGTTTGTCCCTCTTGCTCGATGTTGACCCCGATATCTCAATCCACGTGCGAAAGGACCAAACCGGTGAGTAAAGTGATACGCGCCTTGGCGCCACGTGTCATTTGAAGGATCAAACGACCTCTGATTGCCAAACGGATGTCGGCATTACGATCAGGTCGTCGAATTCTGCTAGGTCGAGGCCCCTCGCAATCAAATTGAACGAGATCTGTCAAAAGGGATGACTGACACCCGAAATTAAAGCGCGAGGCTGCTAAAATGACGTCAGATTGACGAACAGGCTGCGTCGTTGCGTTCGGAACACCGAAATCACCCTAAATGCACTATCAATTTATTTAATTGAGGTTGTGCATGCAAATCGAGGCGGTCCAGTGCAAGAATTAGCCTCAATGTTACTCAAACGACGTCCGATCATGAAACGGATAGCGTCATTGCGACTGGAGCGTCAGCAATACCCTAAATGCACTATCAATTTGTTTAATTGAGGTTGTGCACGTAAATCAAGGCGGTTTAGTGTAAAAATTAGCCTCGTAGTTGCTCAAATGACGTCTGATTGCAAAACGGATTACGTCGTTGTGTTCAGAACGTCAAAAATACCCTAAATGCACTACCAATTTGTTTAATTGAGGTTGTGCGCGCAAATCTAGGTGGGCACATGCAGGAATTACCATCGGTATGCTCAAATGACGCCCGTTCGTGAAACGGACTGCGTCGTTGTGTTCGGAACATCGATAATATCCTAAATGCACTACCAATTTGTATAATTTAGGTTGTGCACGCAAATCGAGGTGGGCACATGCAGGAATTACCATCGGTATGCTCAAATGATGTCCGATCGTGAAATGGACTGCGTCGTTGTGTTCGGAACATCGATAATATCCTAAATGCACTACCAATTTGTTCAATTGAGGTTGTGCACGTAAATCGAGGCGGACACATGCAAGAATTATTATCGGGGTTCTCAAATGATGTCCGATTGTGAAATAGACTTCACGGTTGTGCTCGGAACAACGTCAATACCCTAAATACACTGTTAATTTGTTTAATTCGATATTCGCCGAAATTGACACGTAAAACGGAGTACTTAGCACGGAAATCGAGAAAATAGTACGCAAATTGAGGCGATTTTTTTTTGGGTAAATTGAGGGCTTGGCCCATTCTATTAAAAAGAAAATGATTATAAAATTGCTTGCCAGAAAAAATAGAGCAAGCAGCAAAATTGTAAAAGCAAGAAAATTACATCTATATCTTCATTTTTTAAAAATCTGGAAGAAAAACCCAAAAAAAGACAGTAAAAACTGTTTGGCCGGGACTCAGAGAAAATTATAAATCATTGTGATGAGTCTCCTTTGGTTGCCCGTAGACCATCCTAAAGGAGAGGCAGGTATCATCGTCCTCGGCCCAAAAAACCTGCCTGTGAAGAAGGCACCCCTTGTCGGCAACGAAGCAGCAGCGACTTGATGAAATTGGGCAGCAAACATAAATGCCACCAACAATTATCATACAGAATTTAGGAACCTGCCATAAACCATTCCTAACAGCAAGGAATTGCCACAGAAAAATGAAAAACTGATGACAATGTCCGCTTTACCCAGCATAGACTGATTATATCTTAATCTTGCTGACCAAAAAACCTTCCCATGAGTGGTTAGAAACTTCCCCAGTATCATTAAAAGGCAAAGCCATCCATAAAAAACCAAATAGAAATAGCATAAACCAAGAACATCACAACCCAACATTCCCCCAGGCCAGAAAATCAAGCCGAACCATAATGCCATAGAAGCCAACATGAGCCTAGTTATAATAAATGAAAAGTTTCTCCCTGATTGTCTTTCCTCCTTTCCAACTGACCAGCTTTAAATAAGCAATTCTAGTAATTTTTTTTGCTAAAGAGACAGCACAAGAAAAAGTCCCTTTATGAATTCTATCATTCCTCTCAGTCCAAATAATGTAAACAGTAATATTGAAAAGCAACAGGACAGCGGACTTTAAGTCCCTATTCACATCCAACCCATCAATATACTGAAGAGCTTGGCCCATGTTAGGTCTGAATAGAAAACAATTCATCTAAGGAATAAGCCTAGTAAGGACAGTAAAGGTGTAGTCACATTCAAACAAAAGGTGTGCAATGGTTTCTGGGGTTTAATGACACAAGGGGCATAAAAAATCCTCAGTAATAACATTCCTGATGCGCAAATTATCTGAAGTCTTAAGGCCATTAGAGAGGGCCAACAAGGAATAAACTGAATGTCTCAAGGAGTGCTTCTTGTGCCAAACAAGCGAAGCCCAATCAACTACATATTCATGACAGAAGAATTCCCTATAGAAATCCTTAAACGATGCATTTTCATTGTTTTCCCAAGTAATGTGATTGGTGTTACTAACAGAGATGGGAATAGAAGTAAAGAACTCCATAATATTTTGATTGAGGAAGTTAGGAAGAGCCCAGGAGTCTTCACACATCCAAGAAGCTAGAGTGAGGGGGTCAGCATTGACAGATGAAAGGGGGAAATCTGGGAAGGATTCCATAAAAGAGCCATGAGGACACCAATGATCCCAGAAGGTGGCAATAGGGCTATTAGCCAAAACATTAAACTTAAAGTTGTGCTTAAACCGTGTAGCAGTGATTTGAATATTCTTCCAGAAAGTTGAGCAATTACGGTTTGAAGGTTTCCATGGAGAATTGTATCTGTTTTTAAGCCAATTGGAAAGCTGAGAATCCTGATTATACATCCTGAGAATAGTGACACAGTTATAAGCTGATCTTAGTGCTTGAAGAGAGGCAATACCAAGGCCACCATTAGCATGAGGCATAGCAGTATGTTTCCAAGAGATAAGATGAAGACGTTTAGACTGATCTCCCCTCTGGAAAAGAAATTTGGAGCAGGCTTTATCAATAGCCTTAACAATAGTTTTAGGAATTATAGTGCCTCTAACCCAATAAGCCACAAGGTTGGTAATGGTGTAATTGATGAATTGAAGCCTACCTGCAAAAGAAAGAAGCTTTGCTTTCCAGCCAGAAAGCAGGTTAGTAATTTTTTCAGTAAGTGGAGAGAAGTCGGATAGCTTGATTCTCCCCAGGGAGATGGGAAGACCCAAGTAGGGAATGGTGGTGGAGCAATTGTGAATTTGAAGGGCATGGGAAATGGCAGATAGATGAGATGCAGTGGGAGAAATGAGGAGGGAGCTTTTATTGAGATTGAGGATAAGGCCGGAACATGAGGAGAAGGTTTGAAGAGTACTCATAAGATTATTACAGTTCTGAGTTTCAGCTTTACCAAAAATCAATAAGTCGTCAGCATAAGTCAGGTGAGTAAGCTGAAAATCACCGAATTGAAAACCCTGGAATCTGTTCGGAGTACTGTTCCCATCAATAAGGCAGGACAAGGCATCCATTACAAAATAGAAAAGAAAGGGGCTAAGAGGGCAGCCTTGCCGAATACCAGAGGAGGAGCCAAAGAATCCATAAAGTCCCCCATCAATGCAAATGGAGAAATTAATGTCACTAATACATGCTTTGATCCACTGAATAAATAACATAGGAATCCCTTTTTGTTCCAGCCTTTTAAATAGGAATTCCCTAGACACCGTGTCGAAGGCCTTTTTAATGTCAAATTTAGCACAAAAAAATTTATCCTTACAATTCTTGGAGATGAAACCAAGAAACTCAGCCGCAAGGATAGTGTTATCCGATGAAACTCTATTAGCAACAAAGGCAGCCTGACTAGGGTGGATGATCTCTGGCATAATTGGCTTGAGCCTACAAGCAAGAATCTTGGCAATAATTTTGTGGAAAACGTTACACAGTGATATAGGTCTGAAGTCTTGAATTGACTCAACATGAGTGGTCTTAGGAATTAGAGCAATGGCAGTTGCCTTAGCCCTCTTAGCAAGGTAACATTTTTTAAAAAGAGACTTGACAGCAAGACACACAGATAATCCAGTAATATGCCAAGTCTTTTTAAAAAATTCAGTATTGAATCCGTCCGGCCCAGGAGCCGACGAGGAGCACCCAGCATTTGAGGCGATTTTGATTTGATTAATGGAGTTCTGCCATTTCTGATTAATGCATAATAACATGTCATGAATATAGAAGTTGACTTATAAATTTTAAGAAAATGGACAGAAACCAAACAGGGAAATGATTCAAATCCAATTAAAATCATTACCTAATCTGTTATTCTGTCTCTCTGTCTCATATGACCTTGAACAGACATATTTATCGCAAAAATAGAACTGAACGAAGTTATTTCGTTCTTCTTCTAGCTGTCTTCCAAGCGGACAATCTCCCTGCCTCTTGCATAACTCCTACAGCCTTACCTAACTCTTCCACTCACATTTCCTCCCCACAGCTTTGCCGAACTCCTCACCACCATTAACTAGCCAGAAACTCCACTTGCAGCTGTCTAGCATCCGTCCACAACTCCAATCCCGCAAATCCACCAGCTTCACCTTACTACCGGATTCCTGTTCTTCTCCTCACTACGAGCTCAGTCCGTCGCCTTAACTCCTCCCAAGCAGCTGCAAAAGGGATTTCCCAACTTACCACAGTCCCGATCAAGCCAAGAGTTCGCTGGTTTGCTCTCCACGAATCCTTCTCAGCACACAAATTTTGCTGAAACCTGCATCCAAAACCTCCGCTGACTTCTCAAAAAAAACCGTGGGATCCAACTCTAAACTGCTTCAAATCCTCTCCTCTTTCTCCTTGATTCAAGGTAAAGAGAAAAGGAATCCTGGCACCCACGTGAAAAGCAATGTTTAACAGCAAAGAAGGATTAGTCTCCGAGCAATCATTATATCTTCTGATATTTTCTGATTATTTCTTCATTCACATGTTTACTAAAAGACAAGTCAGTGACTGATTTATGGCCTACTTCATTTAGAGTTTAAGTCAGAGCCAAGTCAAATGAATCCAGTAATGTGATGAATGACTTAAAGTTTTAAGCGGGATTGATTTTCAATTTAGGGATCATATTGATGTAATGCTACACTTTGCAAACTTTTCTTTTTATTGCGGGCCCTAGTTTGATCTTTTGCGCATATCCATTTTCTAGGCCCAAATCCACTCTATTAGTAGTCCACCTAAGCTTAAAATAGTTTGTATTCATTCCAACAACTCAAAAACTGTAGTCGTTTACTACAATTATCAATTCATATAGCAGCCCA
>NW_021320128.1:21959-37454 GCF_001605985.2 Dendrobium catenatum | reverse complement strand
TCAACCGGAGGGGTTCACAAATATTTTCAAAATGCCTCCCAAAAGTCCAATCCAAATATTTTCAAATGTTATCCAAATTCCAAAAAAAATCAAAAAAAATCTCAAAATCCAAAAATCCCAAAAATATTTAAAACTGAAATAAAACCACTCAACGCTTAAAGCAAAATTCATCCACCCTCTGCAACAGTTTGCCGAGGTGGACAAATTAAATTTTACCTCAGCTCACAATTAAAGAGCCAATTGCCTAGTCGAAAATATTACTATGATCCATTCTCAAAAAAGTCTTCTGCCAGTAAGGACGTGGTACGTGTCCTCTAACCGGCGGTTTTGCCGCCAAATGGCACCGCAGAATAAACGGTTATGACCCGGGGTCCTCTGAACCGAGTGGTTTTGCCGCCAAATGGCACCACGAAATATCGGTTATGGCCAGAGCCAATACGCTCCTTAATGACATTAAATCCTTGAGATATGAATCAATAGGATATGATCGATAGGGCACAAAGCCCTCTGTTAGTTAAGGTGTATTCAAATTTATTCCCTTAGACAAACATTCAACCCCGGTCTACAAGGTCCACTTGGACGAAGCAAACCATGGCTGCCGACAAGGATCATTCTGTCAGGTTGGGTCGACTACCTCCTCTGACAAAGTAGACCAGGGACCACGATGGCCCGGGATGACGGAACCATGGGATCTTGATCGGGTCTATCATCCATTCCCCCACCATCCGCTTTAAGTGCTAGATGGTGAAAATTTCTATTTTAAATATTAAATCTTTCCAAATATCCAAATACTTCAAACCTTTTCCAATTTTTAAATCTATACTGCTACTATATGCCAGATACCACGTATTCTACGTATCTGATTGACGACTAGCCTTAATCGAAAGTTCTCTCTCGTGATCGGGAGAGGTATTTAACTATAGGGGCTTGCGCCTATAGAAAATCAGAACTCAGATCATAAAGTCCTCGCAAAATGAGGGCGAAACCTCTGGGTAGTGTCTTATCTACAAACCCATCTGCCTTCCAAAATTTACCCCGGAACTTATATTGTTAAAACTCCCTCACCGAATAAAAAGAAATCGCGCGGCGGGGAGGCCAAGACCGAATTTTTGGAGCCCACAAATTTCTGGCGACTCCGCTGGGGTTTGGTTTCTCTTTCCATCTTTGGCTAGTCGTCTCAGAGCTATAGTAGTAGTAAAAATCAATTTGAGCTTAAAACTCAAAATGATCATTTATAAATTTTTTTTTTCATTGAGATAACTTGTTTAGCAGTATTTTAAATTTATATTATTTGAATTGTTCGCTAATGTTATCTTCTCTTATTTTTGTGTTTTGTGTAAGTCTCTGTATTTTGAAAGTGTGTGGTGATGTATCAGATTCTGATTACTAACCCTTGCCTTTTATTTATGCAGATGGATCTACAGAACACCCCGATGATTGTCCAACTGGGACAAGGAGCCAGGATTCAGCTGGCGAATGCTGTTATTGAGACCGGAAATGCCGGAGCTACCATCCAGTTTGGTAGCGTTGACTTCCCGACGATTGCTGCAAGGAATGTCGCCATTCCTGTGAATGGTAGGATTGCTGAGAAGTCTGCTAGAAGACTCAATGCTGATGAAGCTGTCACCCGTCGTGTGCATCTGCCGGCACAACGACCTATTATTGAAAATTCTCGTGGGAGAATTTCTGTATTCGAGAGTCTATCATAGCCTGAAGCCCTGACCACCAAGAGAATTGTGAATGGCGGAAGAATCTCCGTGGTGACTGCAAACACCACCACTCTGTCAACCAGGTTATCTTCACCTGGGAAATACGATGCTGAGGCCTCCTCATCTGGAGGAAGGCCTACAAGGAGGCAAAGGAGAAAGATTAACGCTGTACGCTGAGCTCCGAGCTCAGCATCAACAACTCCCGGTCCACCCATCAAATCTGCCGGCCCAAGAGTCTGAAGCTAACATTCCAACCCGGAATGGGTTTGTAAATCTGAAGTGGGTCAAAAGAAACAGCTCTACTAGTGAGCTGAAGAAATCCTTTTGGGATCAACGACCTGAAGCCCCAATTCCTCTAAGGAAGAAAGAGCCTGAATCTCTTTCAGCCCAGGTATACAGAGTCCTGAAAATAGTAAAGGAGAAGGGATTGAATAAAAGAAAACACCAACTACCACTGATGGTCGAAGCCAGAAGGACTCCACCAAGAGAACGCTTATCTGTTGTGGTGGAGAGGAAAGAAAGAAAATATGTCCCACGCGGTGAACATCGGGGTGTGACACCTGAACCGCATGTTCAGGGATCCACCGCTGAAAGGTCCCGGTGGAAAGGAAAACAAGTCTGGAGGCAAAGCCTCGAAGAAATGAGAAAGATAGAAGAGAAAGAGGAACTGATCTGGGTGTGACATCCGGTGAGGCTTCCCGGAGATCAGCCCCAGTCTACAAACAACGTCAGAAGTGGTCCCCAAAAAGGACTCATAATGACATTCCTCCAGGCGGTAGACACCTTGGAGAATCCTCCAAGGGATCCCGTCGCCCTCCATCCCCTCCAAAGGAAGAGACTAACTTCGATCACAGCCCACTGATCGAAGAAGTCCTCGTGCCTAATCAGGAACCGGAAATCCAATGGCGTCGCCGCTCGGAGATCCGAGTACTGGAAGAAAATATAGATGATCAAAATATAGAAGAGAAAGAATACCTCGAAGGGGATGAAAACATTAAAGAAAATATGGAAGAAAATATTAATAAATTTCTGGAAGAAAATCTAGAAAAAGAAATGCAAGAAATAAATAACACTCTAGATATGGAAGTTGTCTATATGGTGAGACACACCAATGCCAATGAGGAAGCCTATTATGATGACGGTGAAGATGACGACGATCAACAACCGCCGATTAGGCAAGTTTATCAACATCGTCGTGAAGCTGGGTCCACCACTGGTAGAGGTGGTCATTCCCAAGCAGAAGAAAAAGGAGAAGAAGCCGAGGAGAATCCCTTCGCTGACGAGAATGTCACACTTGCAGACATGCAAAGACATATAAGGCGACAAATGAGAATCAAAGATAGAGAAATCTCTCAGTTAAATGAGAAGATGACCGAGATGATGGCTCAGATGGGGACAATGATGCAGATGATGCAGAGAACTGTTGTTGGTGTCATGCCCAATCTTCCTCCGGATCCTCCAAACTTTCAAGTGCCTCAAGTCTCAGGAGTACGGGGCACTCCTGAAGATGGTCACGAGGCTCATAATGTCATCCGTCAGCCCACCCCACAAAATATTGCAAGTACTTCTGAACCAGTGACTGCTGCACAATTGGAAGGAATCATCACAGAAAATATCAAGGCTATTATAGCCGTTGATCAAGCAGAAAAGTTGGTGGGCAAAGGTCGTCCGTACCCTGCTGAGTACGACCAAGTACCATATCCAAAAGGGTATTCTGTACCAAAGTTTAATACTTTCAACGGTAATAACAACCCCAGGCAGCACCTGGCACAGTTTAAGGCCACCTGTGGGAACACAGGAGGCAATGACGCCCTACTCTTCCGACAATTCGTGAGCAGTTTGACAGCAACTGCTTTCGAATGGTATACGCTGAACTGCCAAATGATTCTATGAAGACCTTCGCAGAATTAGAAAATATGTTCGTGAAGAGATTCGCCAGTGCAATAGAGAAGATAACGATCGCTGACCTTGCTTTGGAGAAAAGAAAAAGAGAAGAATCAGTGACAAAATATATCACTCGCTGGCAAAATCTAAGTATGAAATGTGAGCAGCAGTTAGAAGAAGAACATGCAGTACAGTTGTTAATTGGCAACATTGATGACAAGATGCAACCCTTACTGTGCATGGCTACAATCAACACATTTCAAGACTTTCTCGACAGAGTGGCCAAATTTGAGAAACTTAATTTGTCCAGATCAGAAAATCATTCCGATAAGCCCAAGAAGGCTAAGGCCCCGATTGTTAGAAGGGGTGAAGCCGACTCTACGTTCTTCTCCAGAGCTGATAGAGAAAAGCATGTGATTTACAATGTAGACAAGGGCAAGCAGCCAATGCAATATCAAGAAAAGCCTAAGCAGGTCTATAACCCCAGCCCCCAACCAAAGTTGATACTCGGGGGCAATGATAAGCCACGAACTTATCAAGGTGGAGGAGAACGTCCGAGGCGAACAATAGAAACTGATGATAGAACGTTCCAATCCCTCAAAAATAAAATAAATAAAGAATATTCATTCAAGAGGGAGAGTGTTGCTAAATTATTTCGACAAGTGTTGAAATCGGGTTTAGAATTGCCTGAATGCAAAAGACCCGAAGAGTCAAAGCACACTGGTGACCCAAATTATTGCCCATATCATCGGGTACTCAGCCATCCTATTGAAGATTGCTACATCTTCAAGGATTGGCTTGAAAGAAAATATCAAAAGGGGGAGCTGACACTGTCCGATAATGTGTTGTCTCACCCTAAAAAGGAATCAACTCGGGTGGTTATGTCCTCTTCCGTACCCCTAATTCAAGAAAGAAGAAAAGAAAAGAAGCCAATTCAAGAAGACCAGTGGGAGACTGCGATCTCCAAGAATACTGTGAAGATGTTGAAGCAGCTTGAAGGAGTTCCAGGTGTAAAGTGGAAGTCTCTTATTGAGCCTATGATAAATTTGAAGGCACTGCCGGTGGTACGATCTTCTACTTCAAAACAGTTTTCCAACAAAGTTGGCTCTTCAAAAATTGAAAAGAAGAAATCATCAAAGAAGAAGACCAAGTTGAAGAAGCCCAAGGAGAAGATGACTGCAACTCAGAGGGTTATCGACAGTTTGGATGAATACTACCAAACTGTGAGGCGACCTATCAAGCTTGCTGACTTCATGGCAGAGCTTAAAATTGATGTAGCTGAAGAAGATGATGAGAATTCTCTTCCACGAGAAGTATGTCGAGTCATCTCGGTGGCGCCGAGTGCCTGGACAAAAGAAGAATACGCAGAAAAAATACCCTCTGAATCCGGTATGATGGTGTTGCCAATGGATTACAGTTCAGAGGAGGATTTGTACTTTCCAGAGGAAGATGGGTCGGACCCCGACATAGCATCGCAGATGAGACACATAAACCTGGGTGGTGACTCTGAATCAACAGATGAATCCCTAGAAGCAACAATGGCCGACTCAGGAGAAAATAAACCGTCAAATGAGTTTGAGTCGGAGAAGGTTGCCCAGGTGCAGTTGAGAAGTGGCAAGGTACTGCAGCCTCCACCAAAGAAAGGGGCTCCTAACAAAGATAAGGGAAAAGAGATAATTATCAACGATGACATTATCCTTGAAGATCCAAAAAAAAAGAGTAATTCAGCCACCAGGGTGGATTATAATGTCTTATCCCATCTGAGGAAAATACCTACACAACTCAGCATATATGATGCCTTATTAGTGTCTAAAGACCTTAGGGAGACTCTGATCCAGGCTCTCAAAGATCCCAAATGATACGAGGTGTATTTTGCTGAACGTAATTTGACTGAGGTTCTGCATGCTCGTTATGAGCCGTTCATTATTTTCTCCGAAGAAGATATGATGCTTGGGACTGCAGATCATAACCGTCCTTTATATGTTACTGCAGAGAGTGATGGGATGATGATTAGTCGAATCTTAATCGATCCAGGATCATCTATAAATCTAATGAGCTTGAAAGCACTAAGATCCCTATGTCTCGATGTGGAACATCTTGGGTCAGATAAGCTAATGGTGCATGGCTTTAATGAAAAGGGGCAGAAGACCCTAGGATCATTTACACTCTCTCTCACATTTGGAGAGCTTCATACAGATGTCAAATTCCATGTGATTGATGCAGATACTGCCTTTAAAGCACTCCTTGGCCGCCCTTGGATGCATGAGTACGGCATCGTCCCATCAACACTACACCAATGTATGAAGTACCTCATGGATGGAGAGGAATTCAAAATCTCTTGTAACATTCAACCATTTGCAGTTCATGAAGTGAAGATATATGTAGATGCAAAGTATTTCATTCCAAAGAAGTTGAAGCCATCAAGCTCTCTTGAGGTACAAGCATCAGAACCAGAGACTGCAAAGCAACCTAAATTAGAAATCAAGAAGAAACAGGTGGGGAGAAAGAAGGCAACGCCAACTCTTTCCAAGGTATCAACAATCCCGAAAGAAAGGAAATACATACCTCATTTAGGGAGTGACACAGATGAAAGCGATGCCACCCCACAAAATCCAAGAGGATACGTCAGTTAACGACCAAAAGGAGTATGGAGGTCGAATATTCAAATGATGATTATGACTACGATTCTATCTACATGAACACAGTATATGATGTGTTCTCCAGAAGAATAGACAGCCTGTCAATCTCAGATAGTATACTCGTAGTCACATGTATTCCCTTGCAACACTTCAAAGAAGTCACTCCGCGATAAGTGCATTGTGTTGAAGAGCTCGTGACAGTCTACGTACCTCCCCTAAAAGATAAAGGTGGACCAGCGAGTCTATTTTATTCAATCGGGAAACTCGAAGAGGAGATAAATCGAGATTGGTTTCGTACACTCGTTGATTCCGGGGAATTAGTACATATGAGATTTCCCAGGTACAATACTAGAAATATTCAAAGAATGTTGAGAAAGCAAGGTAAAACTCGTTCCTCTAAACAGCAAGTTCGTTTCTGCTTGAGCCTCTGGTATCGAAGAAATCCCCACTCAATAAAGAAGAAGGATATTTTTGCAACGAAGGGGCTAGGATTTATTGTACGAAAGTACCCCAGAAACGAGATTTGCCAAGCAATTACATGTGGGGAAATTAAATCTGAGGATGATGGTGATGAGGAGGCGTACGAAGTTGATGATTATGATGATCAACCAGTTGAGGCCAAACCTGCACCAGAAGAACTTGAAGATGGTGGACAGGCAGCCACTATGGATGAACTAAAAGAAGTCAACTTGGGGACTGAGGAGGATCCTCACCCAACCTTCATTAGTTCTCTTCTACCCGAGGATCAAATAGAAGAAATACAAGAACTTCTCTGTGAATTCAGGGACTTCTTTGCCTGGACATATATTGAGATGCCTGGCTTATCCCCTGATGTAGCGGTTCACAGATTAGCAATCAAACCGGATGTAACACCCGTCAAACAAGCTCCAAGGAGAATGAGATTGGAGATTGAAGAACAGGTGATCGCAGAAACGAAGAAACTCATAAAGGCAGGCTTCATCCGAGAAGAAAAGTATGCCGATTTGATCGCAAATATCGTCCCAGTGAAGAAGAAGAACGGACAAATTCGTGTCTGTATTGACTTTAGGGACCTCAATAAAGCATGCCCAAAAGATGATTTTTCACTCACTGTATCTGAACTCCTAGTTGACAACACTTCCAACTACGATATGTTCTCCTTCATGGATGGATCATCGGGATACAATCAAATTAAAATGGCGCCCGAAGATGAAAAGCACACATTATTTAGGACGCCCATCGGGATTTTCTGCTACACAGTCATGCCCTTTGGCATGAAGAATGCTGGTGCCACCTACCAGCGGGCGATGACTCATATATTTGATGATTTGATACATCAGAAGGCCGAGTGCTATGTAATCGACCATGTTGTCAAGAGCATGGATCGAAGAAATCACCTAGATGACTTGAGGATTGTATTTGAAAGGATAAGGAAGTATGATCTAAAAATGAATCCTCTCAAATGTGCTTTTGGAGTCTCTTCTGACAAATTTTTGGGGTACGTTGTCCGTCATCGAGGTATCGAAGTTGATCCCAACAAGATCAATGCAATCATGGAGATGCCACCTCCAAAGAACCTTCGACAGCTTTGCTCATTACAAGGGAAACTACATCCGGAGATTCATATCAAACCTGTCGGGCAGGTGCCAACCATTTTTGAAGTTAATGAAGAAAGATGTTCGTTTCAAATGGGACGCAGAATGTCAGGAGGCATTTGACAGCATCAAAAGATACTTGTTAAATCCACCCATTCTCGCAGCGCCAATTCCGGGGAAGCCTCTTATACTGTATACAGCTGCACTAGAAGAGTCCCTCGGAGCACTATTGGCCCAGAATAATGAAGAAGGCAAAGAAAATGCGCTCTACTACATCAGTCGAAGGTTGATTGGAGCAGAAAGTCGTTATTCCCCAATTGAAAAGCATTGTCTGGCGCTGATTTTTGCTGTTCAGAAACTCCGCCATTACATGTTATCTCACAAAATCACGCTGATATCAAAGATCGATCCGCTGAAGTTCTTGATGACAAGACCAACGTTGACAGGTCGTTTGGCCAGATGGGCAGTACTATTACTACAGTTTGATATCACATACATACCACAAAAGGCGGTGAAAGGTCAAGCATTGGAAGACTTTCTCGCTGCACATCCAATCCCAGCAGACTCCACTCAACGATGATTTGCCCGATGAGCAAATAATGCAGGTTGAGGAGAATGAAAGGCTACCATTCTGGGAAATGTACTTCGACGGGGCATCGTCGATTAGACCTGTCCGACCTCCAAATATTGCAAGAGCCCGAGCTGGCATCGGTCTCATTTTCGTAGCACCTGAGGGAGGCATAATGAGATTTTCGTTCAGTTTGACTGAACCTCGAACCAACAACGAAGCCGAGTACGAAGCTCTATTAGCAGGGCTAGAGATTGCGATCGATGTCAGAATCCAACATCTCCAAATCTTTGGTGATTCTCAACTTGTGATAAATCAGGTCCTTGGTATTTACAAAGTTGGTAAAGTTGAATTGGCCCATTACCATCGGCGAGCCTTCGAGCTTCTGAAGCAAGTACCAAATGTTGAAATAACTCGAGTTCATCGAGGACAGAATGCTAAAGCAGATTGTCTGGCCAAATTAGCCAAAGAAATGGCGAACATCAATGAGGAGAGTCCTATATTCATCGGGGTTTACACTCGTAGGGTCTTGGAGCCCGCTCTATTACAATTATCGAGGGCAAAAGGAATTCCAGATTCAAGTCAGCAGGATGAAACTCCAGTTGACCCTCAACCTCTCCATCAGATTGTTATGGAGAATTATCCAGAAGAGAATCATCTGGCCAAGAGACGTAAAGCTAGTCAAGCTTCAGAATCGTGGTGGCATTATTTAGATATTGAAGTTGAAAATGATTGGAGACAACCATTCATTGACTACTTCAAAGAAAACAAACTCTCGACAGAAAAGTCTATGGCCTTACAAATTCGAAAAAGGGCATTGCGATACGCATTTGTTAATAACACATTGTATAAATGAGCTTTTGATCAAATGTGGCTAAGGTGCCTAGGGACCAAGGAAACTGAAAAAGTGGTATCGGAAGTCCACGAAGGGCTTTGCGGAGCACATCAGTCAGGTCCCAAAATGACAGCTAAAATTAAGAGAATGGGTTACTATTGGCCGACAATGATCAGAGATTGTATTGATCACGCAAAGAGGTGCCACGAATGTCAGATTCACGGTGATGTTATACATCAGCCTCCAAATCCACTACACCAAACAATCGCGTCCTGGCCATTTGAATGCTGGGGTACTGATATTATCAGACCGATAGATCCACCATCTTCAGTGGGACATCGCTTTATTCTAACAGCGACAGACTACTTTTCCAAGTGGGCAGAAGCGGCTCCATTCAGAGAAGTCACATCCGAGCATGTGATCAATTTCTTTACCCACAATATCATCTATAGATTCGGTGTGCCACGTCGAATAATCTCAGACAATGGTACTGCATTTAAGAGTACAAAAATTTACAAGTTCGTTGATCGGCACAAAATCGATTGGCGGTATTCATCCATATACAATCCAAAAGCAAATGGATTGGCAGAAGCCTTCAACAAGACGCTGGTGAAATTGTTGAAGAAGATTCTCACCAAGAATAAAAGAGAGTGGCATACGAAAATAGCGGAGGCACTGTGGGCGTATCGTACAACCTATAAGACGCCAACCAAAGCCACTCCTTACTCTCTAGTGTTCGGTGTTGAAGCTATATTACCATTGGAGATTGAATTACCGTCACTCAGGGTAGAACCTTAGAATGATCTCACTCAAGAACAGAATGCCCGCCTCAGAATGGAAGAGCTCGATGCACTTGATGAACTAAGGTTACAAGCTCAACAAAATCTAGAAATCTACCAAGGAAGAATGACAAAGTCTTTTGATCGAATGGTGCGTCCTTGATTATTTCAAGGAGAGTTGGTCCTGGTGCTGAGAAGTCCAATCATCCCACACAGAAAAATTGGTTGCAAGTTCGTATCCAATTGGGAAGGCCCCTTCGTCATCGAGAAAGTGTACTAAGGAGGAGCATATCAGTTGATCGATCTGAACGGTCAGAGACCCATGCCGCCTATCAATGGTCGACATCTAAAGAAATATTTTGCATGAAAATTTCATAACTAATGTATTTTGTGATGATCAAAATTTTATATGCATATTTATCAGTGCATGTTTACATTTATATTTTGAAATTCTCTTGTGTAGCAAGAATGCATTTCAAAATCCCCTATCGGACTGGGGGCATTTTAAATATTTATTCGGGTCGACATCGCGCTGCGTGCCGACATCTCCGAATAAATATTTAAAATCTCAAAGATACAAAGCCTATCCAAAATGTCCCTGCGAGACAGGAGGCATTTTAAATATTCATTTGGGTCGACATCGTGCTATACGCCGAGATCCCCAAATAAATATTTAAAATCTTATATTCCCAATCTATTTCATTCTGAAATGTCCCTACGAGATAGGGAGCATTTTAAATATTTATTCGGGTCGACATCGCGCTGCATGCCGAGATCCCTGAAGAAATATTTAAAATTATCAATTCAAATATTCTTTTGTGCTAAAAGAATACAAATATTTATTTTCCAAAGCATATGCAGGTGATCTTTCAAAAGATAGAGACAACACCTACAACAAACAATGACTCAAAAGTCAAGAAAGAGACTTTTGTGGCTACACACTATACAAAATTGAGCTGAAGAAGCTTGAAGTCTTTCGACAGCCTGAAGCTTAAGGTTTGAATGGGTGTAAAAGGTCGGATCCAACACGCCCAAATATGGCCGGATCGCTGGCAGCTCTGTCTACTCAACAAGCCATAAGAAAGGCCGTAGTAGCGGAACCCCCACTTCGTCAACCCGTCAGTAGGGACTGTAGGAAGTACGAAGGCAAATTTGACTCGACAAGTTTAAGTGATCGTAGTCCACCGAATTCTCCCAAATGACTGGAGAATCAAAGTTCCAGTAGAAGGATGAGTCACAAACAACCACTGAATGTTCGTAGGATCTAAAATCTACAACTTCGAAGAATGACTCCAAATCTATTAACTTCAGTAAAATCAGCATTGGGAAGCGCAATTCCCATAGCTCAAGTCTGAAGCCTGAATGGGTGTAAAAGGTCGGATCCAACAAGCCCAAATATGGCCGGATCGCTGGTAGCCCCATCTACTCAACAAGCCATAAGAAAGGCCGCAGTAGAGGAACCCCCATCTCAGCAACCAGAGGACGAAGAGCTGTCAAATCCCAGCTCTCCCGATCTGATGAACTCAAGTGATTCAGATTAAAGTCTTCTCAAGTGGTTAAGGATCAAGATACTACCTATGTTCGGTACTATCAACTGAATCCAGAACCTACGAATCCTTCAACAAATCCGTAAAGCACAAAGCGAGGATCGACGGAATTTTTCTTCAACAAGTCCGTCAAAGCACAAAGCAAAGGACCGAAGAAAATTATCCCAAAGTTTACACAAAGCCTAGGGCTGAACTAAGAGGATTCTATCATCAACAAGTCCATTACGCATAAAGCTCTGGACCGATGACTTTTCGCCATCGACCTAATACAAACCTAAGGGTTTAGGTCATCGGCATCTACTATTGCAACAAGCCCGCCAAAGCTAGAAGCATTGGGCCGAAGGCATACAAAAATCACCTGACAAGTTAGTAAAGATAAATCAGGTAATTATCCATCAATGTTCACAACACAAAGCACAGAACAAAAGAAATCAATACATCAACCATCTATTGATACATCTAAAGATTTATGAAGAAAGAAAAACTAGTGTGACATCCAAACAAAATTTTTGAAAATCCACTAAACGTTTTAGTGTGACATCCAAGAAATTTTTTTGGAAATCCACTAAATGTAAACTTTAGTGTGACATCCAAGTAAACTTTGGAGATCCACTAAATAAAAAACAATTAGCTTGACATCCAATCAAAATCTTAGAGATCCGCTAAAGGGAACCACTGTGTGACATCCAGAGTGAATATTTGGAGATCCACAGAGTCAATCAACATAAAACAAATGTGATTCGCTCTAGGCGCGAACCACATTTATTGGGGGGCATTTGTTGACCCCTATATCTCAAACCACGTGCGAAAGGACCAAACCGGTGAGTAAAGCGATACGCGCCTTGGCGCCACGTGTCATTTGAAGGATCAAACGACCTCTGATTGCCAAACAGATGTCGGCATTACGATCAGGTCATCTAATTCTGCTAGGTTGAGGCCCCTCGTAATCGAATTGAACGAGATCTATCAAAAGAGATGACCGACACCCAAAATTAAAGCGCGAGGCTGCTAAAATGATGTTGGATTGACGAACAGGCTGCGTCGTTGCATTCGGAACACCGAAATCACCCTAAATGCACTACAATTTATTTAATTGAGGTTGTGCATGCAAATCGAGGCGGTCCAGTGCAAGAATTAGCCTAAATGTTACTCAAATGACGTCCGATCACGAAACGGATAGCGTCATTGCGACTGGAGCGTCGGCAATACCCTAAATGCACTATCAATTAGTTTAATTGAGGTTGTGCATGTAAATCGAGGCGGTTCAGTGTAAAAATTAGCCTCGTAGTTGCTCAAATGACGTCCGATTTCAAAACGGATTATGTCGTTGTGTTCAGAACGTCAAAATACCCTAAATGCACTACCAATTTGTTTAATTGAGGTTGTGCGTGCAAATCGAGGTGGGCACATGCAGGAATTACCATCGGTATGCTCAAATGACGCCCGATCGTGAAACGGACTGCGTCGTTGTGTTCGGAACATCGATAATATCCTAAATGCACTTCCAATTTGTATAATTAAGGTTGTGCACGCAAATCGAGGTGGGCACATGCAGGAATTACCATCGAAATGCTCAAATGACGTCCAATCGTGAAATGGACTGCGTCGTTGTGTTCGGAACATCGATAATATCCTAAATGCACTACCAATTTGTTCAATTGAGGTTGTGCACGCAAATCGAGGCGGGCACATACAAGAATTATTATCGGGGTGCTCAAATGATGTCCGATCGTGAAATAGACTTCACGGTTGTGCTCGGAACAACGTTAATACCCTAAATACACTATTAATTTGTTTAATTCGATATTCGCCGAAATTGACACGTAAAACGGAGTACTCAGCACGGAAACCGAGAAAATAGTACGCAAATTGAGGCGATTTTTTTTTGGGTAAATTGAGGGCTTGGCCCATTCTATTAAAAAGAAAATGATTACAAAATTGCTTGCCAGAAAAAACATAGCAAGCAGCAAAATTGTAAAAGCAAGAAAATTACATCTATATCTTCCTTTTTTAAAAAACTGGAAGAAAAACCCAAAAACAGACAGTAAAAACTGTCTGGTCGGGACTCAGAGAAAATTATAAATCATTGTGATCAGTCTCCTTTGGTTGCCCGTAGACCATCTTAAAGGAGAGGCAGGTATCATCATCGTCCTCGGCCCAAAAAACCTGCCTGTGAAGAAGGCACCCCTTGTCGGCAACGAAGTAGCAGCGACTTGATGAAATTGGGCAGCAAACAGAAATGCCACCAACAATTATCATACAGAATTTAGGAACCTGCCATAAACCATTCCTAACAGCAAGGAATTGCCACAGAAAAAACGAAAAACTGATGACAATGTCTGCTTTACCCAGCATAGACTGATTATATCTTAATCTTGCTGACCAAAAAACCGTCCCATGAGTGGTTAGAAACTTCCCCAGTATCATTAAAAGGCAAAGCCATCCATAAAAAACCAAATAGAAATAGCATAAACCAAGAACATCACAACCCAGCATTCCCCCAGGCCAGAAAATCAAGCCGAACCATAATGCTATAGAAGCCAACATGAGCCTAGTTATAATAAATGAAAAGTTTCTCCCTGATTGTCTTTCCTCCTTTCCAGCTGTCGAGCTTTAAATAAGCAATTATAGTAATTTTTTTTGCTAAAGAGACAGCACAAGAAAAAGTCCCTTTTTGAATTCTATCATTCCTCTCAGTCCAAATAACGTAAACAGCAATATTGAAAAGCAACAGAACAGCGGACTTCAAGTCCCTATTCACATCCAACCCATCAATATACTGAAGAGCTTGGCCCATGTTAGGTTTGAATAGAAAACAATTCATCTTAGGAATAAGCCTAGTAAGGACAGTAAAGGAGTAGTCACATTCAAACAAAAGGTGTGCAATGGTTTCTGGGGTTTGATGACACAAGGGGCATAAAAAATCCTCAGTAATAACATTCCTGATGTGCAAATTATCTGAAGTCTTAAGGCCATTAGAGAGGGCCAACCAGGAATAAACCGAATGTCTCAAGGAGTGCTTCTTGTGCCAAACAAGCGAAGCCCAATCAACTACATATTCATGACAGAAGAATTCCCTATAGAAATCCTTAAACGATGCATTTTCATTGTTTTCCCAAGTAATGTGATTGGTGTTACTAACAGAGATGGGAATAGAAGTAAAGAACTCCATAATATTTTGATTGAGGAAGTTAGGAAGAGCCCAGGAGTCTTCACACATCCAAGAAGCTAGAGTGAGGGGGTCAGCATTGACAGATGAAAGGGGGAAATCTGGGAAGGATTCCATAAAAGAGCCATGAGGACACCAATGATCCCAGAAGGTGGCAATAGGGCTATTAGCCAAAACATTAAACTTAAAGTTGTGCTTAAACCGTGTAGCAGTGATTTGAATATTCTTCCAGAAAGTTGAGCAATTTCGGTTTGAAGGTTTCCATGGAGAATTGTATCTGTTTTTAAGCCAATTGGAAATCTGAGAATCCTGATTATACATCCTGAGAATAGTGACACAGTTATAAGCTGATCTTAGTGCTTGAAGAGAGGCAATACCAAGGCCACCATTAGCATGAGGCATAGCAGTACGTTTCCAAGAGATAAGATGAAGACGTTTAGACTGATCTCCCCTCTGGAAAAGAAATTTGGAGCAGGCTTTATCAATAGCCTTAACAATAGTTTTAGGAATTATAGTGCCTCTAACCCAATAAGCCACAAGGTTGGTAATGGTGTAATTGATGAATTGAAGCCTACCTGCAAAAGAAAGAAGCTTTGCTTTCCAGCCAGAAAGCAGGTTAGTAATTTTTTCAGTAAGTGGAGAGAAGTCGGATAGCTTGATTCTCCCCATGGAGATGGGAAGACGCAAGTAGGGAATGGTGGTGGAGCAATTGTGAATTTGATGGGCAAGGGAAATGGCAGATAGATGAGATGCAGTGGGAGAAATGAGGAGGAAGCTTTTATTGAGATTGA
>NW_021320128.1:0-19841 GCF_001605985.2 Dendrobium catenatum | reverse complement strand
AAAAAAAAAAAAAGAGAGAGATTCAAAAAAAAAAAAAAAAGAATAAAAAAGTGGTGGAATGTTGTATACTTCCTTTTCCAACATCGTCGCCGACCCCGAAGGTATAATCTCCAAAACTCAGATTTTCCATTCTAGTTGTTCGTGGCGGACCGGGGAACCACCTATACGCGCTCTCGTAGCAAGGTGGGAGGGAGTCCGGTGTGACACCTACGACGAGACGGGTAATCACCTAAAACTCATATTCCCATTTCGGTGTTTGTTGCGGACCGGCGAACCACCTATACGCGCTCTCGTAGCACGGTAGGAGGGAGCCCGGTGCGACGCATACGACGAAATGGGTAAGCCCTATACACGCTCTTGTAGCGTGGTGGGGAGATCTTCCTGTGCTCGCCTACGGATACTGTTGAAGACCTCATACACGCTCGAGTAGCGTGGTGGGATGAAAAAAAATGTACGGCCCGGTGTCCTCCCGACACCTACCATACACGCTCGAGTAGCGTGGTGGGATGGCCCAGTTTCCCGTAGTTTTCCCCTAAACAGGGGAGACGCCGGGAGGCTGCCGAAATTTTCAGCGAATCATGGACATGACTTGGACAAAATGTGGACAATCTAAACTTGAGCTCATATTTGTATTTGAGCAAATAAAAAGTACTTTAACTCAATTCAAACAATAATTGAACTTGCAAATTAAATGAGATGAACAAAGGTTTGAATATATGAACAAATGACAAGAGGACTTGATTTGGGACTACAGTTGTCACGATCCGACCCGATCCGGGACGGATCCCGCTCGCACCGGTCCGCAACACGGAAAGCAAACGGACGAACTGACCAGGATCTGGTTATGGAATTTGATTCGGAACTGAATCTTCCAAATATTTAACTCAAACAGACACAAAAACACAGAGCTACTATAAATCATCAAACACAGCGGAACAAAACATCTATCTTTTTCTTTTCCTCAAAATAATCATCTACAGATACAGTACATGGCTTTTGAACAGAAAGAAAGACAGAACAGAAAAGACATGACTGTATAAAAATCAAAAGTACAAAACAATACCTATACTGATCAGACTCTGAATCTATTCCTGGACTTCTTTCCCTTTCCCAGAACCTGAAAACCACCAGAAAACAAGAGTGAGCTCAACAGCTCAGCAAAGCAACAAACCTCCAATCAAAACTCTCAGAATCCAAAACCAACACATCAGACAAATCCATACAGAAATCAGAATAGATATCAAATTGGACATATCAGAACAAAACAGATTAAATCAGAACAGATACGGACAGATCACATCAGACAGAACTGAACGGAACATATATCAAATCAAACAGAACTGTACGGGAAACAGAATTCGTATCAAATCAGAAATAGAATAGATCGGACATCTCAAATCAATAGAATCAGAATAGCAGATCATATCATATCAGAATCAGACTTACTTACAGAACAGATACTGAAATCAAAATCATATCAAATCAGATGTCAGACAGCTCAGGTCAAATCATATCGTACAGAAATCATAATTGCTTACAGAACAGATACGGAAAGCAGAATCAGATCGAATCAGATATCAGATATCAGATATATATTTCATAGCTAAAATTCCCTGACACTGACTGAATCTCTTTGGATTCAGGCCCCTTATAACTCCCTTTGTGCTCACGGCACCAGAACATATATGCTTATGTGCTTACAGCACCAGAACAGATTTCATCGGATCCGGAACAGAACAGATTTCAGAATTTCAGATTTGAGCTCATTTCAGATTTCCCAGACACTGACTGAATCGCTTAGGATTCAGACCCCTTATAACTCCCTTTTTATAGCACTTACAGATAGCATTTCAATTAAGAAGAAATCCGGGCAAATAAAAAATCAGACAAAAATCGGGCAGCACAACGGCAGTAGACGGAATTTACACAAAATTTTCTGCAAATCAAAATTCACCAAATTCGCACAGAATATAGATAATCACATTCCAGAACATTTATTCTACTGCACAGAGAATTTTCAATATCACAGAAAAATACAGTCGACTAAAAACACCGCCGAATCAAAAATACCCTGACAAAAATCTTCGGAAAATAACCAAAATGTGCACACTCGGCACGTCAACAATATACAGAAAGTTACGCGGTAAAAACTGAACCAATTAAAAGATACGGACGAAAATCGTTAACGGAAATAAAATCCGGACAGAAAATGCCGCCAAACACGACGGTTCTGAAAATTGAGAAAGGCGGAATGTGCCTTACCTTGCGTACAACAATATCTCGAACAGTCTTGTCGGATGAAAACGGCTCCGCGTCGCCCGAAAATCAACTTTTCTCCAAAAGTCCACGACTTTCTCTCTCCTCAGATATTTTGATTTTTAATTTTTTATTTTCTCTCTCTTCAAAACGACTGAAATCAGCTTTATAATACTCAGATCGGACCGGCCGATCGCCAGATCGTCCCAGGACGATCAGACCAATTTTGATCGTCCTGAACGGTTCCCAGGACTATTCTCAGGCCGATATTTTCTACAGTGCCGATCGGCCTGGACGATACCCTCAATCGGCCCGGACGATGTGTACAGAAAATCACCTGGAGCAAAACTGGGCAAATTCTGGAACAAAATTACAACTGATCGTCCCAGGACGATCCAGATCGTCCTGGACGATCCTGGAGCAGGTTTTTTGATATTACAATAGTGGACATGAACTTGAATTTAACTCAAACTGGAGTTGGACAACAGAGGACTTGAACAAATACAAAAGAGCTCGAACTAAAGTTGGACTTGATTTGAACATTAAGCCGACATGAACTTGAACTGAACTCATATTTGAGTTGGACAACAGGGGACTTGAACAAGATTTGAATCATTTGAGCTTGACATTGAACGAATGAAAGACAATGAAAATTAACATTGTATTTTAACAAGATGGGAACTTTAATCATACAAATAAAGATCAAGTGGAAAAAGCTATGACATGTTACACTTAACAATACAAAAGTTTTCAATGAACATTAAGGAATCATCATTTCATTAAGAAATTAAATGTCATTAAGCAACTCTATCATGTATAATCTAAGTCATTTTCATATGACATAGAAGACTTGCAACTTGACAATGAAGGACTCCAATTTTAACTTGAGTGTGAACTAGATTGTGCAATTAAAATTATGATTGCATGAGTATGATGAAGATGCAAATATTGAATGATAATTATGATCATTCATGCTTCAAGTAAAAAAAAAAATCAATGATGAGCAAGACATCAATATGGCTTGCTTATATATATCACTTGATGAAGTTGAAAGAGATGTGCAGCTTAATTGAAATTCATAAAATAGAGCCATGGAGAACTCTTTATTGGATACAAATATGGAGCTTGAGGAGTTTAGAAAGAAAGTGGTGGTTCTAGAAGGTTCATGCAAGTCACTAAATGCCACATTTTATGGTTTATGTTAACAAGAAGTCAAATAAACAAACGATGGTTGTATAACATGAAATACGACAAGTGCAAGCTCCTACGACTCAAGGCAGGAGATTAGTTAGTGCACTATTATCCACATACAAAAATCAACAAGTAGTGTACGACAGTCTACCTGTACGAAGCAGTGAACAACTCCATTCAGAAGCTGCTACTATACGCCACCGGATCTGCAACATTCGTACAAACAGACAGATGGCGTCTATTCCAAGAATACCCCCGCACGTGCACAATAGTTTGTATACACATAGGTACACTAATGGGGTATATAATCTTAATCCGCATGGGCCCCAGCGAGCGTGTTATTGGTATACACGTGACGTCTAGAGATGCTGCGCGGGTTATCAAATTTTAAACCCGATCCTCCTTAGCAGGTAAAAAGGAGTCGACAGGGTTTAATTATAGAATGCCCCCAAACTCGTATGAGCCCCGACGAGCGTGTTATTGGTACACACGTGACGTCTAGGGATGCTGCGCGGGTCAACAAGTGAATTCAAATTCGAACCCGATCCTCTTATGCGGATCAATAGGAGTCAACAAGGTTCGAACCTTCAAATAAATACACGGTTGTGTAAACTGGTGTATTTATTTTAATCCATTTATATTAGGCCTTCAAGGCTTATAATCAAGAGAATTCACTGATAAAGGCACGAAGCCTATAAGAAACCCGATCCTCTGTCGACAGCTCGACAGAGTTGACAAGGTTCATCCATAAACTGCAAATATTTTTAAATGACACATAACACTCCGATGATGGCCGTGTTGAATGCAGATCTCAACCGGAGGGGTTCACAAATATTTTCAAAATGCCTCCCAAAAGTCCAATCCAAATATTTTCAAATGTTATCCAAATTCCAAAAAAATCCAAAAAAATCTCAAAATCCAAAAATCCCGAAAATATTTAAAACTGAAATAAAACCACTCAACCCTTAAAGCAAAATTCATCCACCCTCCGCAACAGTTTGCCGAGGTGGATAAATTAAAATTTACCTCAGCTCACAAAGCGCCAAATGCCTAGTCGAAAATATTATTAGGATCCATTCTCAAAAAGTCTTCTACCAGTAAGGACGTGGTACGTGTCCTCTAACCGGCAGTTTTGCCGCCAAATGGCACCGCAGGATAAACGGTTATGACCCGGGGCCCTCTGAACCGATTGGTTTTGCCGCCAAATGGCACTACGAAATATCGGTTATGGCCAGAGCCAATACGCTCCTTAATGGCTTTCCTTGAGATATGAATAAATATGATATGATCGATAGGGCACAAAGCCCTTTGTTAGCTAAGGTGGATTCAAATTTGTTCCCTTAGACAAACATTCAACCCCGGTCTTTAAGGTCCACTTGGACGAAGCAACCCATGGCTGCCGACAAGGATCCTTCTGTCAGGTTGGGTCGACTACCTCCTCTGACTAAGTAGACCAGGGACCACGATGGCCCGGGACGACGGAACCATGGGATCTTGATCGGGTCTATCATCCATTCCCCCACCATCCGCTTTAAGTGCTAGATGGTGAAAATTTCTATTTTAAATATTAAATCTTTCCAAATATTCAAATACTTCAAACCTTTTCCAATTTTCAAATCTATACTGCTACTATATGCCAGATACCACGTATTCTACGTATCTGATTGACGACTAGCCTTAATCGAAAGTTCTCTCTCGTGACCGGGAGAGGTAATTAACTATAGGGGCTTGCGCCTATAGGAAACCAGAACTCAGATCATAAAGTCCTCGCAAAATGAGGGCGAAATCTCTGGGTAGTGTCTTATCTACAAACCCATCTGCCTTCCAAAATTTACCCCGGAACATAGTTCGTTAAAACTCCCTCGCCGAATAAAGAAAAGCGAGCGGAGGCCGAGGCCGAATTTTCGGAGCCCACAAAAGAGAAGCATAAAAATAAGTGCGACAAAGATGAGGATGCTCAGGTGAATGAGCGGCTTTTGCACTTAGAGATAGAATGTGATATGTGTATATACGTGAAAAGGTTGGAGTAGCTTCATTGGCACATAAGATTAGAGATAGTCATCTTAAGATGTTTGGTCACTTAAAATGTCAGCCTTCCGATGACCCAGTTAGGAGAGTAGATATATTAGATCCGACCTATGTTAAGAAAGGTAGAGGAAAGCTTAAAAAGGCATGGTTAGAAGATATTAGAAATGACATTTTTTTATTAGATTTAAATGAAAATTTGACTCTTAATAGAACACAATGGAGGAAAAAGATTCTTGTAGCGGACCCCACATAGTGGGATGAAGGCTTGTTGTTATTGTTGTTGTTGTTATAATAGATTTCCTAAAAGTTTCAATAGTAAATATGTCCAAATTATATATATATATATATATAGTAATTTAATAATTGTACAATTAATATGTGATTTCTATAGAACGTAGTAATACATCTAAAATACTTAATATAGTAAGTAACGTATCCATGCAAGTTAAATATAAATGAAAATAATTGTACCATTATTGGTACATTTAGACGGCGCTCTAATGTTAATGAAAATGGAAATGTATTAAATATCAAATGAAAATGAAAGGAATCTTAAGTAGAAATGGACAAATGAAATAGAATATGAAGTTATTTATGTGAAAAAATAAATTATAAAACTTATGATATATGAACGAAAATGCATATGGTACTTAGTAAGATAAAGAAGAAAGATTTATGTTTATTTTATATGACTAATTGTTGTTAAGTAAACTCACTCTATTATTTTAAAATTTTCAGGTAAGTCTCTTAATAAGTAGAAATGGTTGAAAGAGAGAATTTTGTGTATAGAAGATGACGCTCAAATGAAAGAAGGTAAAATGTGTTATGTTTAAATGTATATTCAATGTAAAAGTAGTGTGAAAGGCTCTTCAGTGTTTGAGAAATATTAGTTATTAATGTTATATGTACTTGTGGAAAAATGTATTAACCGTCTGACTGTTCATTCACAACTCATTAATTCGAGTCTCCAGGCTGCTCGTGACAGATATATATATATATATAGTGAAATGATCATTACAATTTGTTGAATTTTATAAAAATATTATTTATAAATTTTAAGATGCTCAAAAATTGAGGTTTAAAAATTTGGGGCTTTTACCTTTTAAAAAGTCTTTGATATTGCAGGTTATAAAAATCTAAAGGTTGATGCAAGTACATTGTTTTTTGAAGACTGCCATATAAGAATGTATTGGAGACATCAAATTGCAAAACACCCCTACTAAATTGACATGCAACTGCTAGAAGTATTCAAGCCTTGCTGCTAGAAAGTATGAAATTCTTGAGACATGACTATTCTCTATTTAGGATCTTTTATGGCTTGTGTGTAACATGTTGTGTCTGAGGAAGTTATTGAAGTATGTATAAGATTAAGTATTTCCTTGGGTTTATGGGACCCAAGCCTGGTTTGCATTGAATGGATAGAGAGGTGAAGAGAGCCTTGAGGTTGTGAGTGAGCTGGGAAGTTAATGATTTGGGTTGTTGTATTGGGCGTGTCATTTGCTAATGGCTTTAGTGTATTAGTGCTTGAGGTAAAGAGAGCCTTGAGGTTGGAGCATGCCACCAAAGGCTTTTAGAAGACAGTATTTTGGTGTAATTTTGTAGAGAAGGTGGTATGGAGATTGCATGGCAGTAGCTTTAGATAGCATTCTATTGATCAAGTATGCTACTATTAATAGAGTTTCGGTCCATACATGGCATGGTAAGTTAGCCTGGGGGTGTAACTTAGTTAAGCCGACTTGTGGGCTGGTTCGATTTGGCTCGATAAATGGCTTATGAGCTGAACTTGATGAGCTAACAAGCCAAGTCTGATCTAGCTTCAACTTGACTCGTTAGTTCGTGAGTTGACTCGCTAAAACATGTTAATATAAAATGCCTTGAAAATATATTAGAATTCAAAAACTTATGTAAAAAAATATTAAACACATTTCAAAGTTATAAGCTTTTTATTAAGGCTTTGAAGAGTGAGACGTAGTGCTAAAACTAAGGACAAAACTTGTCTTTAACTTGATGAATTATTCTTGGTCCAGATGGGTTTAGAAGTTATTAGTTTTGTCTTGAAATGAGTGCAATATAATTTTACTTAATTAGCATTATAGTATATTTATTTCACAGTCAATCCAACAACTTTGAGACTCATCGTGACAAAAACTTAGATATTCTGATAAAAAATTTTTGCTAAAAAGTTAATATGGAGCTAAGGGAGGTTTGGATCATCTTCAATTATTTCCGAAAGTACAGAAATATCATTCATCCGATTCTTTTTGCATGATTGTGATCCTCTTAAAAATCACAAAAAAATAGGGAAGTTTTGAGGGAGGCAAATTGTATTGATACTAACCATTCAAAGTGGATTGGATGGTTGGGATCACTGGCTACATGTCAACTATGAGCTTATTTTCTTCTTTGTAATTTATTGTTTTCTTCTTTGATCTAAACTACAAAAGCAAGGCTATTTATTTAGTTTATTAATAGTATTATATTTCCTGTCATGTAAATGATATATGATTATAAGAATGATCTATTTCGATTCTTCCAGTTGTGTTGTGTTAGCTCTTGCTGAAAATAAGAGCTGAACACAACACATTTAGAAGAAGCTAAGTAGATCAAACTCATAATCATATATTGTCTTTACCACTTGTCTCTTTGGTTACCGTGTTGTAGCATTTAACTTGAAAATTTTATTGTATTTCTTATGTAATACTTTAGACCGTGTGATTGAATTGAAATCAAAGTTGGTCTTATTTCAAACTGCATTTTACCAGTTCATAAATGAAAACGTATGCTTGGAATAGAATCAACTCGTTGGAAATTTAATAAAATAAAACTCTTTAAAATTTTACTATACTCTTTAAAATTTGAGTGATATTTTTATATATAACGATAGTTATATATATAAAATTGCTCCATTTCTCTCTCTTTTATTGGGTATTGTCAGTTTGTCCTGTTTTGAACTAACTAGATTGTTTTTTTCATGCATCTTTTGTCCTTAATCATTGTCGGTTGATGAGGAATTTTTAAAAAATGTTGAAACGATGGTGTTCGATATCTTATGGTTTTAGCAATAATTTTCAAAATTTGTATCAATTTGATTTGTAATTCAAATGGGGAGAAAGAAAAGGAGAGAATTCTTTGTTCATACTTATTCTGCATTATCTTACATACATATCACTTTATTTTATGCTATTTACATGTCTAGCACCTAAGATTTTAATATTACTTGCTACCATCCATAGAATAAATATGTGTGCTTGGAATGAAATATTAAAGTTGATAGGGTGGTAAGAATGAAATATAGGAGTGACATATTTGATATTAAAATTTCATATGAGTGGTAGGAATGTAATAATAATGTTTTTTATGTTAGATATGTAAATAGCATGAAATAAAATGGTATGTATGTAAATTTCCCTATATATTAATGTATGTGAAAATCTTTTATCATGTCGTTGGTTTCAAGTCAAAAGCAAATTCTTAAAACTAGCATTATATTTCCTGTCATGTAAAACCTACATAATTATTATAAGTTTGGTGTTCTTTTGACTGCAAACTTGCCTTCTTTCATGTTTGAGAAATTCAGATGCATCGAACTATATATATAATTGTTTGTACAGCCGATCTCATTTGAAATTATGTGGTACCATTTGACTAAATATTTTTATCATCTTTACTATGGAATTGACTATAATCTAAACAATATATGTAGAAGATATCAAGCCAATATTTGTCCATCTGCACTTAATGACACTCTTATTCCACATACATCTTGAATTTCAGCAAGTAGCTATTACTTGGGCTTTATTACTAGCTTTGATCTTGACACAAAAATTATTTGTTATTGATTATGTTTAGAGCCGACCTCAGGTAGTGGGTTAAAGACTTGATGTTGTTGTTGGACTTGCCTTAGGGTCACAAAATCATAAAAAACATTCACCAACTGATAAGTTTTATAATCTTCTTGAGTAATTACGAAATCATCGTAAAAAGCTTGAAGGTTAAAGCTGTCATAATTAATATTGTTAGAGCTGGAGTGGTGATTCAACATGTGATGACTAGTATACCTAACCTCTCAAGTTTGTCGACACATACGCTCTTCTTGACCATCTTGTGTTAGAACCGTCACCTTAGCTCGACCACTTCCATCCGATAGCACAATCATATTCATCACTTCAACATCACTTGTGATTAGTTTGTAGTTCTCTGGCGATATTTCATAAAAATCATATCTTTTAGCCAGTGATAAGTTACTTCAATCTCCTCTTTGAGCACTTGAAAATTTACTATGTTTTTTCAAAGGAAAACATCAAAGAACAAGAAAACTAAGCAACTTTGAACTTTGCCTAAAACTTCAGATAGTTGAGGGAGAAGGATTTAGGTAATTCAAAGAAGTCTACAATTCCCAAGAAATTGAAGAAGGAATCAATATTTTATTCAATAGGATTGAGCTTAAGATCTCAATATTTTCAAAAAAAAAAAACAGGGAAAAAGATCTGCTGTGTGATTTTCAGTTCATTTGGTCTGTCTACTGATGAGAAGACAGCTTTTAAGTTGAGAAAATTTTAATTGGAGATGTGCTCTTGTTTCATCTTTTGTTTTTATTCTCGTTTCAATGTTCTTGGAGGTCTTTAGGTTCCTTAGCTGATTTTGAATTTCTTGTTCATTTATTTGTTTCCTCTGCCTGTTTGATATTTTATTTTCTTACAGCGTCATCACCTCTTGTTGGATGAACATGAGTTTTTATGTAGTGTTATTTGCTCAGGGATTCAAGAAATTTTACAAAAAAAAAGCTGCTTTAGAAAATAATAAGAAATTTGTCTCAAACAAAATTTTAATTTTTGACTTTGCTTGGGACAATTTTCTTACTACTTTTTAAAGTAGTTTTTTAGTATAAAATTTTTTGAACGAAACTATTTTGTATTAAAAAATTAACTTAGGTTTCATTTGGAACGCTTTCTTAATGTTTCTTAAAGCATCTTTTTAGCTGCTTTAGGAAGTAGTAAGAAAGCTGTCCCAAATGAAGCCTTAGAAAACATTAAGAAAACTGTTCTTAACAACGTTAAGCTTCGTTTGGGACTATTTTCTTACTACGAAAGTTATACATTTATTGCAAGATTTGATGGAGATTTATAAAAAGAATAAGGAGGATTTATGTGATATTTTTTGATTTAGAGAAGCATATGATAAAGCTTCAAGAGAAATGCGCTGAAAAGTTCTAGAAAAAAAGTTAATAATGCTTATATTTAAGTCATTAAGGATATGCATGTATAAGCAATTACTTGTTTTCAAGCATAGGGTAGTTTGGTCAAATATTTTTCTATTTTAGTTGGATTATATAAAGGATCAATTTTAAGCCCATATCTTTTTAGCTCTAATCATGGATGTTCTTGCTAGACATTTGCAAGAGGATGTACCATGGAGTATGATTTTTGCTGATGATACTTCTTATTGAGAAGACTAAAGTGAGAGTTGAAGGAAAATTTGATTTATGGAGTTTAACCTTAGAGTTTAAAGGCTTTCATTTGAGTAGATCTAAAACCAAATGTGGGCTCCGAAAATTCGGCCTCGGCCTCCCCGCCGCATTTCTTTTTATTCGGCGAGGGGAGTTTTAACGAACTAAGTTCCGGGGTAAATTTTGGTAGGCAGATGAGTTTGTAGATAATACACTACCCAGATATTTCGCCCTCATTTTGCGAGGACTTTATGATCTGTGTTCTGGTTTCCTATAGGCACAAGCCCCTATAGTTAATTACCCCTCCCGATCACGAGAGAGAACTTTCGATTAAGGCTAGTCGTCAATCAGATACGTATAGTGTTGCAACCCATGACCCCGAGTTTGAGATTTTGATGATGCCAAATAATGATTGTTTTGAAACAACTTTTCATTAGATATTAGTTTATTTGCTATTGTCCTTGAGTACTAACATTTCAGGAAGATCACAAATGGCTCAGGACGAAAGGAAGACTCAAGAATGGGTAGATTAGGAGTATGAGTCATATATTGTATTTTTCTATTTATTGTATTTTTATTTTCTTGAGTCTGGCCAGAAAATGCATAAGAGTATGAGCAACCATGCACACACACAGGGGGAGAGTTTGTTTTTAAATGTAAAATGTAATAGAATTTCTTCTCTGGAGATCGTACTGTACGATTTTAATTCGTACCGTACGATCCGAGCTATGTGGACGATTCTGTGAATAGATTGTACTATACGAATATATTCGTACTGTACGATATGTTCAGATCCAAAACCCTAGCCATAGTTTAGTTTAAGTAAGTGATTTTGCGCCGTTCGTACTGTACGAACATTTTCGTACTATACGATTTATTTTAAATACTTACTTAAATTAACCCGTGATTAGTGCATGAAATTCAGGCCTAATTATATTTTGAACATCGTACTGTACGAACAAGATCGTACCATACGATGAATAGAGACGAAGTGTGATCGTCCCGGATATCGTCCTGGACGATCTCTTGGTTTTTGTTTCATCGTACTGTACGATAGTAATCATACCATACGATGAACAGAGACGACATCTGATCGTCCAGACCATCGTCCTGTACGAATAGTATTTTGTTAATCGTACCGTACGATATTATATTGTACAATACGAATCGTTTTTTAACTGTTTGTACATCTTCGTACCAGGACGAAGTCTGTCTATGAAGATCGTACTGTACGATATTGAATCGTACTGTACGATATTGAATCGTACTGTACGATATTGAATCGTACTGTACGAACCGTAACGACTACTTTTGAAATCAGAGGGATTTTGGAGCCTATTTTTAGGTGTTAATCTCGTCTTTTTTAGTAAGAATTACAGAGAGGGAAAACGGGGTGAGAGAGGGATTCCAAGGGGAGAGAGCTCTTGAGAAGTTCTTTAGGGTTTTGAGAGAGCAAGGTGAAGGTGAGCGTTGTGAGGGAGAAGATGTGTGAGGGAGATCACACGGTTGCTCCAAACTTGCTGCATCTTGTTCCTCCTGTGGCCCTAGAAGAATTTGTGGGAGGATCTCAAGGGAAAGGCTCTTCTACATCCGTGACCTCGAGGTACTCTGCCTTCTCCAGGAGGGAGAAAAAGGAGAAGGTTCTCTACCGTCGCTAGGAGGGTGAAAATAGAGTTTGGCACTCGGCCACGCCGAGTTGGTGAAAGGGAGTATTGCAAAGGCTTCTCCGCCTTGTCAAGGGGGGCTAAATGAGAGCTATTGCTTATAGTGAAAATCCCGGAGTGGAGGACTCCGGGGAGTGGACGTAGGCCATTGTTTGACCGAACCACTATAAAAATCATAGTGTGTTTTTTCCTTATCTTCATTTACTTTTACTTGCACTTAATTTTTCATAATTATTGCCTTGTGAAATTTGTGAAAGAAAATTTGTTTAAGTTTTTGTTGTCAAATTTAAAAAATAACAAAAAGATTAGAACTCCTGTTTAGGGTTACATTTTATTGAGAAAAAAGTTTTTCACAATTCACCCCCTATTGTCATTTAGTGATTTCATATAACATATGTGTTATCTGGCATATAGTAGCAGCATAGGTTTGGATTTTGAAAATTGAGTTTGAATTTGGGCATTGATAAGAGTTTGATATTTAAAATGGGAAATTTCACCATCTCACACTTAAAGCGGATGGTGGGGGAATGGATGATGGGCCCGATCAAGATCCCATGGTTCCGTTGTCCCGGGCCATCGTGGTCCCTGGTCTACTTAGTCAGAGGAGGTAGTCGACCCAACCTGATAGAAAGATCATTGTCGGCAGCCATGGGTTGCTTCGTCCAATGGGACCTTGTAGATCTGGGGTAGGTATTTGCCTAAGGGGACAAATTTGAATCCACCTTAGCTTGCAGAGGGCTTTGTGCCCTATCGATCATATCCTATTGATTCATATCTCAATGATTTGATGCCAATATGGAACGTAACGGAGCTAGACATAACCGGTATTTCGTGGTGCCATTTGGCGGCAAAACCACTCGGTTCAGAGGGCACGGGTCATAACTGTTTATCCTGCGGTGCCATTTGGTGGCAAATCGCAGGTTAAAGGACACATACCACATCCTTACTAGCAGGAGATTATTTGAGAATGGATCATAGTGATATTTTTGACTAGGCATTTTGCTCTTTGTGAGCTGAAGTAGATTTTAAATTTTTCCACCTCGGCAAACTATTGCAGAGGGTGGATAGATTTTGTTTTAAGTATTTGATAGTTAAATTTCAAAGTTAAATATCTTGGAATTTGGGATTTATTAGATTTTGGACTTTGTGGGTGAAATTTTAAAATATTTATGAAATGGACCCCTCCGGTTGAGATCTGCATTCAACACGGCCATCATCGGGGTATGCATGGGGTCATTTCCCTTTATGGATTAAACCCTGTCAACTCGACCAAGCTATTGATCAAGGATCAGGTTTCTCATAATCTTTATGCATTTATTTATGAATTTTCTTGATTGTAGGCCTTGAAGGCCTGATATGAATTTATTGAAACAAATACATTGGTCCCCACAACCATGTATTTTTTTGAAGGTTCGAACCCTGTCGACTTCTATTGATCCGTATAGAAGGATCATGTTCGAACTAGAATTCATTTATCGACCCGCGCAGCATCCCTAGGCGTCACGTGTGTACCAATAACACGCTCGTCGGGGCCCATGCAAGTCGAGATTATATTTTCCCCTTTAGTGTACCTATGTGTATACAATTTATAGTGCACGTGCAGGGGTTCTTTGAAATGATTGTAGTTGTGCATATAACTATCATTTGGATTCACATAACTTTTCATTTAAGGGCTTATACACGCTTTCTGTCCGCTAGTATGAGTGTTGCGGATCCGGTGGCGTGCGTCTTGGTGTTGACTCCCCCTTTCTCATTCACCGGGGAGGTTATTTCTAGATTTTGGGGTCAATGATCACTGATCTGGAAAGAACTCCTTTTAGAATCTTTGGTGTAATGGACTTGTTATTTTCGGTGTTTGTCGGCACCAGAACTGTTTTCTTCTCAAGTATGGAACTAAGAAGAGACTTTGGGAACACCAGGAAGTTTGGTTCTAATTTGTTCAAACATTTCTTCCCTTCCGCCTGGGGTGTCCTTTTTCGTACACCGGGTTGCCTTTGTACCCGGTGTACTGACAGTACTTTGATCACCACTGTCATAGGTGATGCTTGTACCTATGCCCATAGTGGTTCGTTGTACTTACGATGTATCCACTGTTGTTATCCACAAACATTCATTTGTAGAGAATCGTTGTATCCACTACGACCTCCTAGAAGTATTCGTTGGAGGGCCGTTGTCGTCTTCATCATACCCACCTTTTATCAATCTCAGGTGGTTTTTTGATTATTCTTGTTTGTAGAGGACAGGTCTTTGATTGTTGGTCTTCAGTATTGCCATCTCAATCAACAGGCAAGGTTCGTGAGCAAGTTGTATTTACAACATCGTTGTCCACTACAAATTATTGTTTACTTGCATCTGATATTTCTCCTTTTATATTTCTTCTTGGAGTTTGATTGTTGTTGATGATAGGGATGCCACGACATTCCTTTATGCCTACTCATTTTGTAGATCATCAATGATATCCGACACTTTACTAGTGTTGCTTGCAAGTCTTCGTTTACATCTTAACATTCAGTTATTTAATGTCAAGTTCACATTTAAGTTCTTGAGTTCAAGTTCAAGTATTCATTAATTATTTGAATTCTAAAATATGTCATATGTAATCCAACTCAAGCTTTTATTTTTTTGAGTTCAAAATGACTGAATCGTATTCAAATACATGTTCAGGGTCTTTCGAAATCCTTGCAAGTTCAATCTTGTGCTCTAATGATTTGAATTTGAGTTCAATTTTGATTTTATTTTATTTGAGTTTGACCTTTAGAAATCGTTTAAATTTTGTTCAGGTTTAGGTCCACAAATCCACTGTTCATCGTACAGGTTCTCTGCTCGTTTAGTTTAATTTCTGTGCATTTCTGTTCAAGTACGAGTCCTCTGTTCTTCGTATGAGTCCTTTGCTCATTTAGTTCAAGTTATGTGCGCTTCTGTTCAAGTACAAGTCTTCTACATTGTTGCCCAAGTGAAGTCTTTATATTGTTCAAGTTTTGCGCACTTCAGTGAAAATTTTGGCAGCACCCCGGCATATCCCCCGTTTGGAGGAAAGTAGGGAAGATGGGCCTTCCTACCACGCTACTAGAGCGTGTATGGTAGGTGTCCTTAGACATCGCGGCCGTAGTAATTTTCATCCCACTACGCTACAAGAGCGTGTGTGGGGCCTTCAGCAGTACCCGTATGAGAACACCAGTGACTTCCCCACCACGCTACAAGAGCGTGTATAGGGCTCACCCACCTCGTCGTATGCTTCCCACCGTGAAAATTTCAGCCCAAGTGAAGTCTTTATATTAATTAAAGTTATTAAATTTAATTAAAATTATTAGTTATAATTAATTCCCAATTAATTATTTAATTAAATTAATTATAATAATTTAATTAGAATTAAATATAATAATTATAATTAGTTAAAAATAATAATTTTAATTAATTATATTTAATTAATATAATTATAATTAAATAATAATAATAATAAAAATAAAATAACCATCCCTCTCTCTTTCTCTCAATTCGGTGGATTCATTATATTTGGCCGTGGAAGCTCGCGTGAAGGGAGAAAGTTACCTTCACAACTGTCGGGCTCCCGTTGCTTCCGAACAAAATGTCGTAACTTCCAATCCACGGGAAGGGAAAGTCGTCTGAGGAGGGATGTCGAACAGCCAAAAGGAGCTGAAGAAGCACGTGATAGGAGAAAGTGTCGTTCACAGCGAGCTCCCGTCGCGACTCCTTTCAAAATGTCGTAACTTCCGATTCATACAGGGAATGTCGCCAAAGGAGCGGAGTCGGACAACTGGGAAGGAGCCGATGAAGGATTTGAAAGGGAGATCCTTGACTTCACAGCGAACAGCTCCCGCCGCTAGCTCCGATTAAAATGTCATAACTTCCGATCCAATTGGAAGGGAAAGTCGTTGAAGAGGCGAAGTTGTTCGACCATGAAGGAGCTGAAGACGCGATGAGAGGGAGAAAGTTTCCTTCACAGTCGGTGAGCTCCCGTGCCTACTTCCGATCAAAGTGTCGTAACTTCTTCTCCAGCGGGAGGGGAAAGGAATCGCAGAGCGAGAGAGAGAACAGAGCGGGTGAGAGAGCCGGACGTGCGTAAGAGAGCCGAAGCCCTCTTCTCTTCGGCTCTTTATTGACGCACAGAGATCATGGGAGTGATCTCGATGTGCGACGTACGAGTCATGTCGAAGGTCATGTGAGCTGCGTTGACGAAGTGCAGGGAGGTACGCCAAATGAATTTTTTTTTGTTTTCTTTAGACTGTCGTATACAGGTCAACAAATGCCCCCCAACAATGTGGTACGCTCCTGGAGCGAACCACGTTTGTTGTATGCTGATTGACCATGTGGATCTCTAGATGTCTATTCTAGATGTCACACAAGGGTTTTCATTTAGTGGATCTCCAAAAGCTTATTTGGATGTCAGATTACTTTCTCCTTTTTCATGGTTCTTTTAGATGTATCCATAGATGTCTGATGTATTGTCTTTGTAGATTGACGTTAGTGGATAGCATATGCTCAAGATTCTTCTATCATTTGGTTATAACTTGATGGAATTTTAAATATTTATTTGGGGATTTTGGCATGCAGCGCGGTGTCGACCTAAATAAATATTTAAAATGCCCTCAGTCTTGTAGAGACATTTGTAGATGTTATCCAGGGAACTCATTCTGCAACTTTAGCTTGAGCCCTGCGATTTTGATCCATCTGTCATATGCTTTGTGCTGCGAACATTGATGGAGGATTGACTGATTTATCTTTATTGACTTGTCAGGAGATTTGCATTCCTTCTGCCCTCTGCTTTGTGCTGCGGACATTGATGAAAGGTTATCTGATTTGTCTTTACTGACTTGTCAGATTTGTATGCCTTCTGCCCTTTGCTTCTAGCTTTGGCGGGCTTGATGAAAGAGTAGATGTCAGTGACCTAAACCCTTAGGTTTGTATTAGGTCAATGGCGAAAAGCATATGTCCAATGCTTTGTGCATAGCAAACTTGTTGACGACAGTATCCACTTAGTTCAACAATAGGTTTTTCATGAACTTTGGGATGATTCTCTTCGGTCCTTTGCTATGTGCTTTGGTGGACTTGTTGAAGAAGAATTCCTTCGATCCTTGCTTTGTGCTTTACGGATTTGTTGAAGGATTTGCAGGTTTTGGATTCAGTTGATAGTACCGAACGTAGGTAGTATCTTAATCCTTAATCACTTGAGAAGACTTTAATTTGAATCACTTGAGTTCATCAGATCGGGAGAGCTGGGATTTGACAGCTCTTCGTCCTCTGGTTGCTGAGATGGGGGTTCCTCTACTACGGCCTTTCTTATGGCTTGTTGAGTAGAAGGAGCTGCCAGCAATTCGGCCATATTTGAGCTTGTTGGATTTGACCTCTTACACTCATTCAGGCTTTAGACTTGAGCTATGGGAATTGTGCTTTCCAATGCTGACTTTACTGAAGTTGGCAGATATGGAGTCATCCTTTGTGGTTGTAAATTTTGGAGCCTACGAACATTCAATAGTTGCTCGAGACCTATCATCTCGTCGGAACTTTGATTCTCTAGTCATTTTGGAAGAATTCTGTAGACTACGATCACTTGAACTGGTCGAGTCAAATTGGCATTCGTTCTTTCTACAGTCCCTATTGACGGGTTGACGAAGTGGGGGTTCCGCTACAACGACCTTTTTTATGGCTTGTTGAGTAGACGGAGCTGCCAGCGATTCGGCCATATTTGGGCTTGTTGGATCCGACCATTTATACCCATTCGAACCTTAAGCTTCATGCTGTCGAAAGACTTCAAGCTTTTCCGGCTCAATTTGTAAGAGCGTGTAGTTACAAAAGCCTCTTTCTTGACCTTTGAGTCTTGGTTTGTTGGAGAATGTGTCTTGATCTTTTGAGAGGTCACCTGCATATACTTTGAAAAACAAGTATATGTATTCTTTAGCACAAAGTAATATTTGAATTGATAATTTTAAATATTTATTTAGGGATCTCGGCATGCAGCGCGATGTCGACCCGAATAAATATTTAAAATGCACCATATCTCGCAAGGATATTTTAGAGCAGAATAGAATTGAAATTTTTTAGATTTTAAATATTTATTCGGGGATCTCGGCACGCAGCGCGATGTCGACCCGAACAAATATTTAAAATGCCCCCAGTCTGATGGGGGATTTTGAAATGTATTCTCATAACAGAGGATATAAAATATACATGCTTATAAAATTTGTACAAAAAAACATAACTCATTAAGCATAACATTTTCTGGGCATTTTCATGCATAGTATTTCTTCAAATATCGACCATTGATAGGCGACATGGGCCTCTGACCATTCAGATCAATGAGTTGATAAGCTCTATCCTTGTACACCTTCTCGATGACGAAAGGTCATTCCCAGTTAGAAACGAATTTGCCACCACTTTTTCTATGCGGGATGATTGGTCTTCTCTGCACCAAGACCAATTCCCCTTCTTGAAATGATCGAGGACGCACCATTCGATCAAAAAATTTTGTCATTCTTGCTAGGTAGATTTCCAAGTTCTATTGAGCTTGTAACCTAACTTCATCGAATGCATCGAGCTCCTCCATTCTTAATCGAGCATTTTGTTCCTGAGTCATCTCATTCTGGATAGCAACTCGAAGGGATGGAAGTTCAACTTATAGTGGCAGTACATCTTCAACTCCGAACACCAGAGAGTAAGGAGTGGCTTTGGTCGGTATTTTGTAGGTCGTACGATATGCCCACAACGCTTCTGCCATTTTCGTATGCCATTCTCTTTTGTTCTTGGTAAGGATTTTCTTCAACAATTTCACCAGTGTTTTGTTGAAGGCTTCTGCCAGGCCATTTGCTCTCGGATAGTATATAGACGAGTATCACCAATCGATTTTGTGTCGATCAACGAACTTATAAATTTTTGTACTTTTGAATGCAGTACCATTGTCTGAGATTATGCAGCGTGGCACACCGAATCTGTAAACAACATTATGGGTGAAGAAGTTGATTACGTGTTCGGACGTAACTTCTTTAAATGGAGCCGCTTCTGTCCACTTGAAGAAATAGTCAGTTGCTGCCGAGATGAAGTGGTGTCCTGCTGATGACGGTGGATCTATCGGTCCGATAACATCAGTACCCCAGCATTTGAATGGTCAGGATGCTATTGTAGGGTGCAATGGATTTGGCGGTTGATGTATAACATCACCGTGGATCTGGCACTCATGATACCTCTTAGCGTGATTGATATAATCTGTCACGACCCGACCCGACGGGGACGGATCCCGCCCG
>NW_021320127.1:5031-5833 GCF_001605985.2 Dendrobium catenatum | reverse complement strand
TACCGATTTGCATATAAAATTAGCACAGAAGCATAAGATAATGAGGAGGCTGAAAAGTGTGTCATAGAGGATTTGAGTAGTTTGGCTGCCAAAGTACATTCAATCAAGCTTGGCAGAAAGAACAAAGCAATTTCTAGAGCCGTTAATGAAATTATTAAAGATCCTAAGAAGTGCCAGCCAAAGGGCGTTTCTAATGCAAGATTGAAGGATCACTAGGAGAAAAGGAAGACCAAGAAAATTAAATAGACAGAGAATAATCCTCAAACAACCATATACTTTACCATTGGGGATTCAGGTAGTCAATCCTCTTTCATGTAATTTATGAAATTTGAGATATTTCTATTATGAATGTGACTTTCTGATTGTATATGTGAATTTTGCTATTTGGATTTTTTGTAGTACGTATAAATTGATAATATTTATGCTCTTACCAACTTTCCAACCTTTTCCTGATCAATACCGATTTCTTTTCAAATATACATTCGATATTGCAATAGAAACACCCTTTGGCGTTAGTACCGAGCAAAAAATCCTTATTACGTCATATTACAGATCATTCAACAAAGGTATAAGCTCGGTATTAGCTCGGTATAAGCTTGGTATAAGCTCGGTATTAGCTCGGTATAAGCTCGGTATAAGGTCGGTATACTGAACTGCACGAACTTGGTACCGGCATATTTAAACTAATACTGAGCAATACTGATCTATTTTTGTATTGCTCGGTATTACTACATGTTAGTATACTGTACTCAAATAGTAATGTATATTAACAATACACAAGAAATATACAAAATAAGGATAC
>NW_021320127.1:0-4931 GCF_001605985.2 Dendrobium catenatum | reverse complement strand
TCAGTAATATGAACAGGTATGAAGGTATTGAAATGAATATGTTTTCATTTGAATCACTTCCTCTTTCTCTCCTTCTCTCTCTATCTTTGTTTGGCTTGTCACATTCTGATCCGCGGCATTGGACCTGCTAGCCTTGTTTATGGCTTTGAACTCTCTCTCCTCTCTCTCTCGCCTACTCATCTCTCTCTCTCTCTCGTCTCTCTCTCATCTCTCTCTCTCTATATATAATATATATATAGTATATATATACTATATTATATATATCTTTCCTTTTGTTTGTTTGCATGCTGCCTACGGGGCTTTGGGTGCTACTACACTACTATTTGTCCTTATATGTTGTTTAGTTAATTATTGTTTCCTTTGCATCTTTGGTACCCAACGCTAGTATTATGATTTGTAATTTTGTTTGTGAATAAATTAAGCAGATCCTTTGAATATTGATGTCACATAAATGATAATTTAATTGTTATAGGTTGCGTAAATCACACAATTCTTTGCAATATCTAGCACAATTCAATTTTTTTGTTGGTTTTTTTTAAAGTTAATATTTACTAATCGCAAATTTGCTCAAGTACATTCCACATGAAATATATTAGTACCTTTAAGTTGCTATATTTTCTGGTGAAATGTCATTTGACCAATCATCAAGAGAGATGAATTGTACTGTAAGCATGATAATATATACATTAGATAACTCTTGAATTACTTTTTTTTGGGTGCTATTAATGCAATCATATTGTGATCATTATGATATTTTTTCAACTTCTGTGAAAGCTTAGATGAGTGATGCCTATTTTTAACATAAAGCTTATTAGTTTTTTTTTTTTTTTTATATATATCCATAGTTATTTAAGATTATATAAAACTTTAGTCAACTTGCAATATGAGAACAACATGGTTTTAATGCTCTTTTCCTTGCTTCGCGGTAAGCATTGTTTGACATGAAATGTTCAAGGAATTGAGAATAATACAATAAAATGTAAATTTTCATCTTTTTATTTGATTGCATATAAATGCATATCTATATTACTTGTGCAATGGCTTGAGTTTTCTTCCTCCATCAAATCTTGGTTGGTTTATTTTTTTTCATTTAAAATTATATCTAAAAAAATATCCTGAACCTTCATTTCATTTTTTGGTAGAGCCAGAAGAATTGGTTGAAAGAATATTCCTAAAATCCAAAAAACTAAAGAAAAGAATTTAAAATATGAAGTTAGCCTTAGTAAGGAAATGGTATCAATGTCTTCTTTTTTTTGTGATTTTTCAAGGTTTTGTAAATTGTCAAAAATATTTGAAGAAAATATAAGAAGATGGATTTGTTTGTCACAATACAAGGAAGATAATATATTTAGTGTTCTCACTTCCACCTTCTTTAGACTAGATTCCACTAGAACTTCAAAATCATGTTTTGCTGATTTATCGTCTTCCACAGATTAATAAGTTTACGCTTTGATTTTGTAATAATTTAATTGGATTGCTTGTTTTGGATGTTGGATGTTTGATAAGTCAGTGCTTCACTTTCACAAAATGATTTATTTATATAAAGATAACTATATTAAATTATATGTCCAACTTAATTAAATTTATTATCTATTTAATTTAAAATTTTTATTTACGTACACCAGTGCACGTGCATTATACTAGTATCTTAAAAGCCTAATGATATAAGCTAAACAATAACGACTCCTAATGTTACAACATGGGACGGACTAACAACGCAGAATAATATGTTCTTGACATGATATCCGAGTGCTAATAATGAAACTGGGTGGTCATACCTAATATAGTAACATCGCAAGATTTCAAATTTTTAACAAAGAATTGAATAATTTATCTCATAATTAATCTATGCAAAGCTTCTAATAATTCATTAATATAAATAGATAAAGGAAAAAAAAAGAACCTATAAATCGTAGTACTCAAAATATAAAATTATATACATTCCTGCAAATTCATCTATCAATAGATAGGAGACAGCACAATAATACATTAATAGACTCCATCCTATCTCTAACTCTGACTGGCAAAAGAATAAAATAAAAATACAAAAAATAAATTCCAAAAATGATCCTGGTCTATCTCACTCCATGGATTCTAACTCCCAACCTAAAAAATATAAAAAAAATCAACACAGTCAGCCTAATGGTTCAATTAGATTACTTAGAACATATATATTTGAAATCAATACAAGGGCAATAAAAGGCAATATGTATTTAACCATTCAATCTAAGGTATATATCAGCCATTGAAATTGTAAAATTTTAGCTTATCGTTATATAATATCATTTCATATAAGTAATATAAATCATTAAACAGTAATATAATTCAAATTCCAATGGAATAACTATACATATGTATTATAAGTTTATGCCATTCTTATACCTATCAATTAATAAATAGTTTATAATATCATTTGGAGAGAGGGGATTATAATGTCATTTACACAAATATTTATAACTTTTATATATATATATGATCATATAACGATGTCATATATGCATTGCATTTATATCATTCTCTATATCCAATGGACTACTTACAATATGCAATGCAAGTGCATCATTTATATAATGTAAACATGGTAATTCATAACATGTGGATTCCTTATATCATATGCCCTTATATTAAGTCTTATCAGTTTTATATTCAACATGTATCAGTCTATTTATGTATCAATGTTTCATATCATTTTATGCTATTTTTCATATATATTCATGTCATGCATATAGTACAGCAAGATAAAATATTTGGCTACTTTGAATTTTTTGTAATCAGTATTGTAGGATCAACCCTATATGGAATTAGACTTAATCATATAAGTCATGCTGTCCAAAAATCAAGTTTCATATCGCATATTCACAAGTCAGTTGACTTTGATATAAGAAGTTTATCACTTCTGCCCATCGATGTGTCATATCATATCAGTCAATCTTTTATACCTCCATTTTAATATCACTTAAAATTACACTGTAAATTTTATTTAAAAGCCCTATCAGCCCACCCTGCATGTACATGAGAACATGTCTCTAACAACAAGAATTAGTCAATCTTTCTTGCTTTTAAATATATTCACATCATATAGAGAATATAACAATACATCATATACAATTAATAAAACTAAAATCATATGGTGAAAATTTTAATATTGACGCAAGTAAAATGCTTAGGATAATGATATTTATCAGCATATCAAAAGTGACTTAGTGAAAATTATTTAAAATGAATAAATTAATATATTTTTAAATTAATTTTATGAGAAATAAATTTGAGACCATCATAATCATTGAAAATGAAAATAGAATTAGGTTATCTACTATTACAATATTTTAAGTTGCTAAATATATAATTCAAAATAGCCTCTTATTTTTTCAATGCACCTTGAAACATCCTCTCCGTAAGGCTTTGCTGCATTCTAAATCAATGTTTTGATAGACTAACACAATAATTAGTAATTATAATACTATAATAATTACAAAACTATACTTGCTCAATTAATTTAGTTTATAAAGGTTTTAAAATTATTGTCAGAATCCTCATTTCAAATAAAAAGAAAAACTGAACTTTTTATTAAAATTTAAATGAAGCACAACCGATGAAGAGAAGAAGAAAAACAACAGTAAGAGGAGAAGGTTAACATGCAAAGCATGTAAAGTTGAATTACGAATACCAAATAAAGCTCTTAATCAAATAAAAAAATATGAAAAACCAAAAGATCTTTAGATATACTGCTACAGAAGATGCCGCGGGTGGCAACGGCCAACCAAACTCTAGCCATTAAGATAATTAACTTGATGGATGAAAAGATAAAATACCCAAGAAAAGTAAAAATGAAGAGTTTTCAGACAATGAAAACTAAATGTGGGGATAGGTGATTAAATATAGAAAAATAATTCAAGAACATTGACAAATATTTCAGCAAATAAATAATTCGTTCAATGTGCAAATAGCAAATTAAAGTATTACAACAATCAGTTAAACTTCTTATAGCTAGAAGTATAAGTGAAGCTCTTCTCATTTACCTTATCTAACTCCCGACCTCTCCTGATACAAAAAACCAAAAATCCAATAAGATAATCAACAATCTCCCGCCGCTTTCTGCCACCGAGCTCTACCATTGTAGAAAATTGAAAATCCAAACGACGACCAACGAATGCTGTAGTTCAAAAGACTGGAATTTAAGAATAATTTTGCTGGGAATACCAAAAGTTTTTAGAGATGCAAGGTCACCATTGAAAAGAGAAATACACGTGGATTACTACAATTTATTGTTGGAAGAATCACAATATCAACAGTTTTGAGAGATGAAAGGAAGAATCACAAGTGTGGGAATACCAACAGTTTTGAGAGATGAAAGGTCATAATTTAAATGCTAATGTTTGAGATTTATTGTAAGAATAATCAAAGTGACATTTTAATATTGAATCAAGTGTGGGAATACCAACAGTTTTGAGAGATATAAGGTCATGATTTAAAAGTTAAAGATTGAGATTTATTATAAGAAGAATATAATGAAAGTGACGTTCTAATATTGAATTCTTCGGACCTCTTTTTTATTTAATAGGGAGAGAGTCTTAAATGAATAGTAATATTTAATTTGAGGGAATTAAAGAGCATTAAATTATATAAATATTTTTTTTAATTAGTTATAATATAATGGATGGCTAAAATAATTTAAGAAAAATTAAAATGGATGGCCAAGATTTGCTGTAAAAGGAAACTCAAGCCCCTTTTATAATAATAGTATAGCGGTATTTCTCATTTTTGCAAAGCAATACATAGCAAATACCACTATGGGAAAACATGCAATTACCGTCGGATTTTCCGGCGGAAAATTTTGCGCCAGTACGAACGGCGCAGGTAACGGCAGAATATTCCTAAATATTGCGACAGAAACCTTACGACACATTTGCCGGCGCAGAATACGCCGGAAC